>NC_086242.1:39860000-40160000 GCF_036321145.2 Pelmatolapia mariae | reverse complement strand
ACAGATATTGTTTCTCCGTGACCTTGATTCCACATCAGTAATCTTTTGCTGAAGACTTTTCCGCTCCTCCAGACTCGCGCACATGGCCGTGGTCACCTCTTCAGTCCAGCTCTCCAGCTGGGTGATCCTGGACTCCGCCTCATCCACCCGCTCCGATAGGCACTGTATGTCCCTGGCAATGTTATCCAGCTTGCTGTTTAGTTCGTTGCCAACTTTTTCCAGCTTGCCATTAATTTCCTGGCTCAGTTTGTTCATATTTTATCTGCTGTCCTCTTGAATCTCCACTTTTAACTTTACTATAGCTTGGAGTATCTCCGAGTCTTTGATACCGGCTGCGTTGTTGCTAGTATTAGCTTGGTCCGGCTGAGAGTTAGCTTTGGTGGTCGAAGCGCTTCTATTTTGTTGTTTCGGCATTTTTCTCCACTCCCTTAAGGCCTATTAGGGGTTATAACCCTTTCGATGTTGAGTGAGTAGAAAACAATCCAAGATAACAAGTTGAGAAGGGATAACCAAAGGGAAGGTGGGAGAGCAACTCCTCGACGTGACCGGTTACTCCATTGGCTAAAGCGCAAGTCCAGCTAGGTCTCTTTCTATTGCAATCCAAGGCAAAAAGACTTCGCTCTACTGAAGCTCTATGATAATACAGAACAAACTGACATCATGTACAGGAAAGGGCAGAGATGACCCTTACTCTTATTCTGAGTTCTTATCCATGATACAAACCTCCAGAGACTTTTGTCTCTTATTTTCCTTTTTCCAAAGATTTTTTCTAGATAAATAGCCACAAACTGAAAGCATGTTCAATGTTTCATAAACTTGGCAGTGAATAAACAACAGTTTAGTGGCACGTGGATAATGTCTGATCAGTTATTGAAAATTACAAATTACAAAGATAAGCTGAAACTGTTAGGTTAGCTTAATGTTCATATTAACAATTGTTACACACAAGTTACAGTACTGTGTAAAAGTCTTGAGCCTTTTCTTCGTATTTTGTCTCCAAAAGTGGTTTTGAAAAATAATTCTCCAGGTTTATTGAAGGTCTTTAACCCAATGCAAGAGTTTGAAAGAGATAAAACAGTATATTTGCACTAACAATGTGATTCCCAAAGACCTATTAGGCTAAGCCATGGCATATCTTGGCATGTGTGCGGGGTATCTTTAAACATTTTGAGAAAACCTCGATAGAATTAGTTTCAGTGGTGCAGTGGGTGTCCAGAAGACTTTTACAATGGGCTTTTTATAACATGCCTCATTCACCATACTGTACAACATTCACATTCCTATCAGTGCATTGGGAGCAACTCAGGGTTCAGTATCTTGCGCAAAGATATTTTGGCATGCAGACTGGAGCTGCCAGGAGCTCAAACTACCAGTCTGCTGATTAGTTCGTGACATGTTCTTCCTCCTAAACCAAGCCACTTTATAAGAATGCACTGAAAATCCATGGCAATAAGGCTTATGGAGCGATTAATCGGTTTCAGTGGTAAGACATGCTTTACAGGGATACTATCCAAGGCAGACACTGTGTTGTCTGAAGTTGTCTAAAATATGTAGACAATGTTACCGACACTGGAAGGGCATTTTACACCACAGACTTATCAGACCCGAAGGTTTAGCAATCATACAATGCAACAAATGTGGAAAATCATGCTATTTCAGAACAGCTCTGTTTGTGCATGAAACAAATTGAGTCTACACTTGTGCCAGTGTGTAAAAAAAGACAAACATGATAACAAACACAGGTAGCAGCATGGTTAAAGGTGATTGCCTGGTAAGTATCTCTTTGTGCTGGAAGTGAGAAATAAAAAAGTCCTCTCCAGTGTTTCCGTTTTCTTGTCCCTTCTGTGTGCAGCAGTGAGCATCTGGAGCTGAAATGCTTTGTCTGGGCCACAAAACAATTAACAGAGTCATAGAGGGCAGATATGATTACCTTAATTGTCTGCAACAATAAATTGTCCGCAGTCCGCACAACAACCCTGCACCTGTACAAATACATAGTTGGATAACAAAAAAATGAAAATAGCAGAGCGGTAGAGTAACCCTATAAATTTATCAAATACATTTGAGAACTAGGCTGATCACTGTCTGGCCTAATCGTTCATTTTACCCTATTTCCAAACCCTTGTCTTTTGACAATGACCAGACAACTGTCTTTGAAAATGAAAACCAATTTAATTTTATTTATAGAACACAAAATCACAACAACAGTCACCTCAAATTGATTTATATAGGGCTTTGGAGTTGACGTCACGTCGCAATGCATTGTGCATTTTCGGGGTCTACGAATCAAAACAAACACACTGTGTTGGAACGACGACTACAAGAAAGATGCTTAAAAGCAGCTCAAAAGAGAATGGACTGTATAGAGACCGATTGCGTCCAGAGGCCAAGCAGCGGTAATTGCAGAAAATAGCGCGCATTGGAAATGTGGACCCGTAAGAAATACGGCCGTGGAGTAGAAACCCTGAAGACCAACCGCTATTGACGTAGCCTGACATATTTTCGTACCTTGTCTGTGGAGTCAGCGCGTACAAGTCGTAATTCAAACAAAGGTAAGTCAGCTCGAGTACTGCGAGTGAAATGCGTTTGATTTCCCTGCAAACATTCAGATTAGTGCAGCATAAATTCATTAATGAGGGGGAAATTACAGTCAGAACATGTGGAGACTGTTAGAGGGATAACATAGTGAGTTCAGTGCATTGATGAGACATTGTCCTGAAGGATTTAGTTATTCTTTATGGTTAAAGAAATTGCAATGATTTATTCATATTTATTATAAATAATCCTGATTACACATCTTGCTTCCATGTTTGTATCTTGTGTCACTAAAAATACATTTTATTTTAATTTTATATATTGATTAATGACCTGCAGACTCTCCTTATCTTATTAGGTGATTCATAATTGTCACTTAAAGTCAAACTTTATGCTTTCTCCATCTTGACAGTGATTACATCCTTGCATTACATACTTTGGGTTCATTTTCTGCAGGCAGGTTTCTGACAGAGAACTGGCAGATTTACAATATAACATGCAGCGTTCTATAGATGGACACATAAAGAAATGAAAAATAACATGTATTTTCTAAATTTCTAAACACTTTGTTACATTTATGATAAAGCAGATAAAACACATTTGTGTCAGCCTTGGCTCATAGTTCTTGATTGATTGATTGATTGATTGATTATACTTTATTCATCCCGAGGGAAATTGGAATTCTTGTCTTTAAATGAACTTTGTGTGTGTTTCAGGTACTGCACTCTCAAAGACTGAATGAACCAGCATTGCAGCCATGGGTCACTGTGAGCATCACAGGGAAGGTTGAAGCCGCCCACTGCACCTGTATGGCCGGAGTCACAGAGACCTGCACCCACGTCACTGCTCTTCTGTTTAATGTAGAAGCAACAGTGTTGATCCGTGGCACAAGGACTGTTACAGATGAACCTGCATACTGGGTTTTGCTGGGTAATATGACCAAGATACAGTCAGAGATTGGCCATAAGATGGACTTCTCCTCTTCAGCTGCCCAAAAAAAGGCTCTTGATCAAAACATAAACAGACCATCCGTATTGAAAGGTAAAAGGAGCCGTCCTCCAAAAAGAAAAATCCCACCTGCTACTGTGGAGGAGTTGTCACTGCTATAATGCCATAATGTTTTATCTAGGGGTCCAGATTTATGCCCGTAGTGCACTGCCATGTAAATAATTTGCATTTACATGGCAGTGACGCCTTCGTTTGGTAACATCGATACACGAGCTGCCTCATGTTGCTTCCAGGTTGGGAAAGAATGAAAAGACAAACCCTTTTCAAGCTTATTCTCTTGCCGGTTGTGCGATCGAACATTGCAGCCGACCACACAGCAAGAACGAACCATGACTGTGCCTTCGCTCCTTTTTCGCTTGCGCTTTGTTTAGACCCCAAAAATGGCGGATCAGGCCAAAATCCTTTCCACGCCCACCCCCGTGACATCACGCTCCAAAGCCCTATTATAAGGTCAAGAGCATCTAGTAATACAGAGGAAATCCCAACAATCAAAGGGCTCCTAAGGAACAATCACTTGGCAACAGTGGGAAGCCAGTTTAGTGTGAAAACATCTCCGGCAGAACCAGGCTCAGGAATTGGTGGGCGTCTGCCTCGACCAGTTGGGGTTGGGGGAGGAAGACAGGACAAAAGACAAACTGTGGAAAGGTTTGGGGTGATATGATCATATGAGGACCTTAAGATTATTCAAGACCTTTTATGTGAAGAAAGGATTTTAAATTTGATTCTGAATTTAACAGGGAGCCAATGAAGTAATCTTGTGACATTAATCTCACTCCACTTTTTCAGATCAACTGAAATATTTCCTAGGGTTTGTACGACAGCCTGGTAATGAATCACAATAGTCCACACTAGAAATCATAAATACATGAACTATTTCCTGCAGGTTAAGACAGGTTGTTTCTAATTTGTGCAAATGCAAGAAACCAGTCCTATATATTGGTTTAATATTAGGGCTGGGTATCGTCACTGATTTCTAGAATTGATTCAATTCTGATTCACAAGGTCCCGAATCGATTTGATCCACGATTCTATTCGATTTGAATCGGGGAAATTTTGCCTCAGACTGTCAGAAATATTATAATTCAGATGATGCATCAGTACATTTCCATATTTTTATATCTATAAAAAGAAAGCTGACACTTGCGAGACTTTATCAAAGGTGCGAGCATCACAGCAGATGCCTTTGTGTCAAAGTAGCTGAGGATTTATTAGAGACACAGCTAAGCGTTTTGCAATTTTGCATAATTTTAAAAAGTTTAAATTTGTTCAGTAGCCTATTGAACAGCAGAAATGAGGCTTTCTTTTTGGAAGTAAGTAAAAGGAAAAAAACAGCGGCCGACATCGCTGTAAACAACGGTGGACTTGTGCGCAAGCGAATAATGAAGAAAACAGATTTTTAGATGGGAAACTGTTCTTGAAGTACAGAGAGAGAGAGAGAGAGAGAGAGCTGTGCATGACGTGTGATTTTATCGTGGTGGAAGCAAAACAGCGAAAGTAAGAGGGAACGATGTTTATGTGGAGCGAAATGTGAGGCTAGTTTAGATCGTCTTTGGCTGCTGGTTCAGTCAATATTGTTGTGCAGCTTCAGAATCGAGCGCAAAAAGGACGTAAACACAAAGCGCCCGCCGACGCTTCAGAATCAGTGAGCTGTCGGCTTTCAGCCCCGACCGTGTCCGTGTCGTCGGGTGAGAAAAGCGACATCTCACTGATTGTGATCTGTCGGCAGTATTTGTATTTACGTCTTTGTGCAGAATCCGTGTACCTGCTCTCATTTACTGTTTTAGCTGTTTGGTGGTTGTTGAAATTTTGTGAGGTTTAACCTGAGATTCTGGAGTTTCGGGCAAAATAAATTTATATTAAAAAATCGATTCAGGATTTTAATCAATCGATATCATGTTATCCAAACTAGAATCGATTTTAATCGATAAATCGATAATCAAAACCCACCCCTATTTGATATGCACACTGAAGGACATATCCTCATCAAACAACTCCAAGTGTTACTGGAGGACAAGGTGATGATATCCAGAGTATGCATCTGATTAGATACCATGTTAGATACCATGTTTCCGAGATTTAACGCTGAGTACAATAGACTCAGTTTTATCCAAATTTAGGAGACGGAAATTAGAGGTCATCCAGGTCTTTGAGAAATAAAGTAGTTTTACTAACTGGTGTTTAATATCTGGCTTAAAGGACAAATAAAGCTGGTATCATCTGCACAGCAATGAAAATCTACGCTATGCCTACAAATAACACTGCCTAAGAGAAGCATGTATAATGTAAACAGAATTGGTCCTAGCACTGAACCCTGTGGAACACCATAGTTAACCTCAGTGTGTGAAGAGGACTCTCCATTTACATGCACAAACTGGAGTCTATTAGATAGATATGATAAAAACCACTGCAGTACCTACAGCATGTTCTAATCTCCGCGATAGAATATTGTGGACAACGGTATCGAACACTGGACTGAGATCCCTACCTAGTGGAAAAACCCAGCGTCTATATGAAGGTAAAACTTAAGGCATACAAATCTATAGTGTAAATATCAACACTTCACTGGCTTTAATTAGTTTCTGATACTTTCTTGGTCTGAACTCAGACTTAAGTGTCACTCCGTGACTCGCCAATTGCGAGCTCTGTTACAATCGTCCACAAATCTGCCCCGGTCTTTCCACCTGCTGTTACTAGACCTATCAAGGGGAAATGCAACTTCTTTTGTTCCTCCAGGAATTAAATCTCAATCATAGAAAACGCAGTGCCCCGAATTAAACATTACACAATCATTTTCACTCTGTACCACTGCTCCTCATATCTCTCATCAGGCTGTGTGAAGCACAGTGAACAATTCAGCCCAGGCCATGAGCAGCCATAAACATCCTGAGGCATGCAGTCCCGTGCATGAAACTCCACTAACTCACCAGTTTCAGTTCAGTTCAGTTTTTTCAGTTTCAGTTTTATTTGTCATATGCAAGTTAGCACAGGGTCAACATTGCAATTGTGTTTGACGAGCAGCAGTCACTCAGCAGCACGGTACAGTAGAAGAAAATATAATAAAATAAAATAAAATAAAATAATAACAAAATAAATAGAAAAATAGTAAAGAGCAAAATATTAGAGAGACGTGGTAAAAGAGAAAAGATGACTAAATATATATGTATCTATAAATATAAATATATGTACACTAGTGATTAAATAAGAAAATCTTGAAAAGAAACATGACGGGGGGGGGGGGGGGGGGGGGGGGGCAGATGGGATATTGCACAGGAATGAGCAGCAGAAAATTACAGTATTGCACTTTTTAAATATAAATATCAATAACAATAAAGTGGAGTGACCAGTGCATATTAAACAGAGTACTTGTGAAGCTGCAGGGTAGCTTCTGAGTGCGTCCTGTGGACTGTGCTGTGTGTGTTTAAATGTTGTGGTTGAGGTGTCGTATGGCTTGGTGGTAAAAACTGTTTTTAAGTCTTGTAGTCCGAGCAGACAGACTCCTGTAACGTCTGCCAGATGGTAACAAGGAGAAGAGCTGATGTGCTGGGTGGCTGTGGTCCTTGATGATGCTGTGTGCTTTATGGAGGCATCGCTGGAGATAAATGTCCTGAATGGCAGGAAGCCTTGTACCAGTGATGTACATTGTTTTCATAAGCAGAGAATTTTAGACTTTATTTCTTAAATGTACGGAAATGCCCTCTGGATGACATAAAATGTGTTCTACGTAATCAATTCTTGCTTCTTGTATATGTGCATATTTGGACATGGCGTTCCGGGACACCAGAAGTGGTGTCCAAGTTGGAGTTTTGTGTGGTGGCATTCCAGGCCGGGGTACTGGGGAGAACAGGTAAAATCAACAGAGGGTAAGATAAAAAGTAAGAACAGTTTTTCCTTTGTTAGAGCCCAATTGGCGACTGGTACCGGCCTGAACCCATTACTGCTAACAATTAAGAATCTGAATTGGAATCCATTTTCCAGGAGACCAAATTTCCCAGGACAATGTCACGACTCCAAAGAAGACTCCTTTTATTTAATCATAGGAGTGGACCAGGCCGGTGTAGACACAATGGGCATAATAAAGGTAAGACTACATCATACATTAAGCCCAAACCACAGTATGACCCCTGCTAATGCAACAGAGGTCACCGCCACCATAGCCAAGCAAATGTTCAGACCACTGGCGGACCCTTTTGTAAATTATCTGAACATCACCTCCCCAGAGAATGTTGTGCAAATAGAGACGGGTTACATAGACAAAAATACTTGGCTTGACTGGATAACATACACAGCCGGGGTAAACAACATGACAGACTGTGTGGCCTGCTCTGCAGCCCGCCCCACATTGTTCACTGTGCCTGCCCCTTTATTGTTTTGGGAGGACAGGCCAGGCTTTGATTGCATGCTTCAACTCCACATGAGGGAGAGGGTGGACCATGATTGCGCTGTATTGAGTACCCCTTTCCCAGTGGTAAGGAAAAGTGTCACCCCCCCCTGTGTTCTCCCCAAAGGCCGGAAATTATACGTGCCTAACTAGGGTAAATGCCACCCCCGTAGGAGCTCCTGAAAGTTCATGGTGTGCTAAAATAATAAATGTCACAAAATGGGAGAATATGAGCAGCATTAATGTGGCTCGAGCCGATCTGTTCTGGTGGTGCGGTGACAAGGTGTTAAGAGACACTCTGCCCAGCAGCTGGTCAGGAACCTGCACCATTGTGAGGTTGGCACTCCCTATAGTGTTAGCAGGGTCCCACGCCTCTGCAAAGGCCCATGCAAGAAGGGCCCGTAGGACCACAACGGAAGATTTTGATTTGACTAAAAACTCCCCAACTTATATAGATGCTATAGGTGTCCCCAGAGGTGTCCCTGATGAGTTTAAATTGGCCAACCAGGTTGCAGGGGGGTTTGAGTCCATCTTCTTATGGGTAACTCCGAATAAGAATGTAGACAGAATCAACTATGTACATTACAATGTCCAACGACTGGCCAATCTGACACGGGATGCAGTGGCGGGCCTATCCGAACAGCTGGCTGCCGCATCCTTGATGGCCTGGCAGAATCGAATGGCTCTGGACATGCTCTTGGCTGAAAAAGGGGGGGTCTGCACTATGGTACGTCCTCTGTGCTGCACCTTCATTCCAAACAACACAGCCCCAGATGGCACTGTAACCAGAGCCTTGGAAGGTTTGCGAACACTGTCATCTCAAATGACAGAGGACTCCGGCATTACTAACCCCTTAGACGGGTGGTTCAACAAACAGTTTGGGAAGTATAAGGCCATAGTAATGTCGTTGTTAATGTCCATAGCCACTTTTATTGCCATTCTCACATGCTGCGGCTGTTGTCTGATCCCATGCCTCCGCACCCTAGTGAGTAGATTAATCACAGTGGCACTGACAAGAGAAGGCGAGTCTCCCAAATTGCAGCTTCCCCTATTGCAGGCTGAAGATTACAGTGATAATAGCCAGAGCGAGGATGATTGGGATGAGTGAAATTATTTTCCTGACACTGTAAGAATGATGCATATTGTGAAACCTTTTGAGTGTGCAATATTGCTGATGTAATTAACAGAATGTTAGGAAGAGAAATCCTTGTTACTAGTGATTGAGATTAGGGATGCACCGATACCGATACTGGTATCGGGTATCGGGGCCGATACTGTAAAATGTGTGCGTACTCGTACTCGTAAAAGTTAACCGATACCATGAACCGATACTAATGTAGCCCGGATGGGAATTTGGGAGTGGATACTCATAATTCCCATGGACTTAAACGCCACGGTAACATAAGGTGTTCACAGTTGATGTTATGTGATGTAACTCTACCCTGAATGTAATTTGCCCTGTAATATGTCGCAAGGTAAATACAGGTAATTAGAACAATCAAACTGTTATGTTAATCATAAAAGTATTATTTTATGGTATGTAACTCTGAAGGGAGTTAAAATATTTTTCAGAGTTCTCATTTTCTGGAGGCCCGTGAAGGTAGCATAAAACGGGACCCGTGTATCTGTTGCAATGGAGGAGGAAAACAGAACGGCATGGAGAGATACAAGGGTTAGCTGAACCAAAGTGAGAGACTCAGCTAGTTTTACTGAGGTTAACCAGCACAAAAGAGTGTGTGACTAGAAAGCTGACCGTGTGAGAGCTTCACAACAGAGTGTGGGTGAAGTGACTTTTTGTTTCAATGGTCGCACCACCGTGCTGTGTTTCCAGCTACGGCCGCCGAGGCTAAAGGCTAGCCCGGACTGCTTGGCTTCGCCAAGGAGGCAGCCGCTATGGACTGTCGGAGAGCTGGACAGTGACTCGCTAACGCGCTGTAGCAGAGACAGCATCGGTCCGCAGGGAGTGGATTTAGTGTGGGACTGGTGAACAGCGATCTACCGGGCAACGGAACTGTAAGTCAGACTTTTGTGCTTTTACTGGGGAGAAGAGGATTTTTCTCCATCGTCCGGCGTGAGCAGCAAACAGCCCTGCAACAAGTGTGAATGTGAGTGTGTGGAACCGATGTGTGAATATTGTGTGTTTGGTGGATTTATATAACGTGTTTTGGAGTGTATATTAGTGAGTCACTTACCAAAAGGTGATAACATAAGTTGGGTTGTTTAATATAATTTGAAAGGGAATTATGTCATTTATACAGTGTATTTCATTTGGTTAAGGAATTGGAATATCATTTGAGTTTAAAAAAGGGATGTGTTGTACAGTATTTGTCTCTGCCCTTACGTTCAGTAAACGTTTCGTTTGGGTTAAAGAGTTGTCTGGGGTCGTTTCTTTACTACTGGTTAAGTTTAACTTGTGTGTGGTAGAAGTATCGGTTTTTGTACTCGGTATCGGCAAGTACTCAGATCCAAGTATCGGTATCGGATCGGTTTGAAAAAATTGGTATCGTTGCATCCCTAATTGAGATGCAATCAAGAGGGTGGGAACTGTTGTGGGATTTCTCTTTAGTGTATTGTCTTTTAATGTATTGTCTTGGTGAAATGCTTTCATGTCACTTAGTTTAGTATGGGTTGTGGGATTTCTCTTTAATGTATTGTCTTGATGAAATGCTTTCATGTTACTTAGTTTAGTACGTCTGGTTCACACCTCATTCACGCCGGGAAAACAGACGGTGAGAAACTGGTGAATGTCTCCGAGGAGGCGGCAGCCAGGAGCTCACACAGGAAGACTTGACCCCAGAGTGGGGGAGATTCACACAAGTGATAGAGGGTCTTTCTGTTTAGAGCCAAGGTGTGAACTGCAACTGTAAAAGCCTTTTGTTCTGCGACTGTGTATAAAAGGAACTTGAATTGTTCATTGTCAGAGACTACTTTCAGTGCCCCCTGACTGACGTCTCTCCTCATGCATGGGAAATAAAGTTTTGGGTTTTAACCGCTCATCGTGTCTGCAGGCTTTGTTAAGAAATTTCCACAACACATGACAAGGTGGGGCCAGGTTTCACAATGAGCTCACCCGAAACCCTGGCTGATTAGGTCCCACACCCGCTTTCACACCTTGGCTCATGTGATTAGAGGATCATCAGGGGGTCCTTTGTCACTCTTTGGGGGGGATACTCCCACTGGGTTTAAATCTGGGACTCTCGGCCATTTGACCTTAGAACTGAAGAAGCTTCTCGGATGAGAGGTGAAACGTCTTCAAGCAACTTAAAGAAGTCCAGACGCTTTTCTTTGCAAGCTCCTTTGACTACGATGACCTGGATGACTGAGAACCTTCACAGACATACAGTCAGTACTTGTGTTTATAGTGATATTTAAATTATAACCAGACAGGGCCCCAAACTCTTTCAGAGTTGACATGAGCTCAGGGAGTGACATATCAGGATTCTGGAGGTAAGTAATGATATCGTCAGCAAAAAGTGGAATTGCATGTTCAGTATTGGATATGGTAATGCCTTTTAACTCTGGGTTCTGTCTTATTGCCTGGGCTAAAGGCTCAATAAACAAAGCGAAGAGCGAGGGGCTGAGCCCGCAGCCTTGTTGGGTGCCTCTATCAATTAAAAACTAGAGGATAGATGTCCATTGATCTTTAACCTGGCCACTGGCTTTACATTTAATGAACCTGTTGTTGAATCCTAGACGCTCTAGTACCTTATAAAGAAAGGGCCAGCTGACCCAGTCAAAAGCTTTTTCTGTGTCTAGGCTTACTAATGCCATACTCAGTTTCTGATTCTTTGCTTCTTCTATAATATGAAGCGTTCTTCTGATACTGTCATGTGTTTGGCGGCCTTTTATGAAGCCTGTCTGATCTTCATGTATTAGGTCCAGCAAATGGACTTCTAATCTTTTAGAGATTATTGGGGTAAATAATTTATAGTCTACATTCAAAATAGAAATGGGGCGGTAAGATTCGCAGTATTCTTTATTTTTACCCTCTTTAGGTAGGACAGATATTACCGCCTCACGCCAGGATGGAGGTATTTCGGCATTATCGAGGGTCAAGTTAAAGGATTCGAGTAAAGTAGGGGCAAGTTCCTCTTTAAATATTTTGTACCACTCATTTGGAAATCCATCACTACCAGGGCACTTATTCGCTTTTAAGTTACTGATTGCAGTATCTATTTCTTCTCTAGTTATATGTGCGCATAAGGCTTCATTCTGTAATAATCCAAGAGAAGAAAGATCTAAAGAGGATAAATACTGAATAATGACATTTTCTGCTATTGGAGCTGGACACGAATACAACGATTGGTAGTAGTCATTAAAAATTGTGTGAATTTCTACAGGGTCATAAATCAAGTTATCGTTAGAGGAGTCCCTGATCCAAAGGACAGCTTGTTTTAATTCCTGCTTCTGGAGCCGCCTAGCTAGAATTTTTGTTGCTTTCGGGCCTGATTCGTAAAGTGATTGCTTGCAGAATCTTAATCTCTTTTCCAGTTCTTCTTGCACTAATACTTTTATCTTGTTTTTAGTTACTCTAATTTTGTTGACCAAGCTTTGATCTTTGCCATTTTGTTGTAGTTTGATTTCTAAGTTTCTCAGAACTTTTTCGAAATCATCATATGCTGCCCTTTTAGCTTTTTTTAGATGAGCCGCCCTTGAAATCAGTCTACCCCTCATCACTGCCTTAACTGTGTCCCACACCACAATCGGCTTAACATGACCATCGTTATTATCTCCTATGCAACTGGTTATTTCCCCCATTTAACTCCTTTATAGTAGACTCTTTATTGACGATACCCAAGTTTAGTCTCCATATTGTAGATTTTGCAAAACTTAAAAATTGAACAGATAAATAAATAATATTATGATCTGATAAATCTGAAGTACCAATCGAACACTTCTCTACTCTATCTCGGTCAACAACGTTCATCAGGAAGAAATCAAGTCTGGAATGAACTTGGTGAGAGAATGAGTAGTGGGTGTAATCCCTATTTTTAGGATGGAGGGCTCTCCAAACATCGAACAGACCAGTTTCTTTCATCAAGATATTAAGATCCTTTGATCTATATGTTTTTTTGTCTCTTACAACTTGTTGTATCCAGGGAGAAGTTCAGAATAGTATTCCAGTCTCCACCACAGATTAAGATACCATCGCCCACTGTAATTAAAACATCAAAAAATTACTTAAATAATTTTCTATCACATTCGGGAGGAATATACACATTAGCAAGTGTGATCACAACCTTATTAACTCTCCCTTTGACAATTAGATATCTGCCCTCCTTGTCACCAACGTCATCAAGGAGATCAAAGTTTAATAGCTTAGAAATAAGAGTTATTACTCCTCTTTGTCTGCCATTGCTCCAGGTGCTATAAAAAAGTGGAATATCCATTAAATTTAAATTTAGCTTGTTCCTTTTTTGACAAATGTGTCTCTGGTAGAAAAGCCATGTGTGAGCCATCCTTTTTCAATTTCTCCAGAACCAGGAAAGATCAAGGATTACCCAGACCGTTAACATTCAGGGAGGCTATTTTTAAATTATCCAACATTGAACAAGACAGTAAAAACAAGCGAAACTGGAACAGTGTCCCTGAAAACATAGCAAAACAGAAATAGGGGAAACAATGAAGAACTGACTTCCTGAACTAGAGGAGACTCTTGCTCCCCAACAAGGACCCTGTTGGTGGGTCCGGGGGGAAGGCTCTCAAAGTGAGAGGGCCCGGAAAGGAAAGTAACTGTGTCTATAGACATAAACACCACCATCCTAAAAGTCCAAAGTATAAGAACATAAATGGAGAACTGACTCTCCCACCTGGCTGGAGAATGAAGTGAGGCCATAAAGGAGTCGAAAGGAGGTTCTGCGTTAAAACGAAACGACTGGATCTCTCTGGAAACCCTTTGGCTTGGCCTTTGCTCTCATTGCCGCGGCGGGACCAGTGCCTTTCGCTGAATGTCAGCCCAGAAGCTCTCGAACTCGCGACGCTGCATTCGGCTGGTCTTCCTCCTCCAGGACCACGGGCCCGACCTGAAATCCACATCTCCTCAGCTCACTGTAGACATCCTGGGCGCATTTGTATGTGCGTGTGCCCAACTCCCAATGAATACTCATGTTTGTGAACGAGTTTGAAAATGAATGTTTTTCTCTTTGAGCAGATTCTTTATGGCTGTGTATTCTTTGCATTTTTTGACTATTTCAGATGGATAATCATGGTCGAAATAGATGAAGCTGGCACCAACTTTGATTTTCTTTTTCCATGCTTCTCTCAGGACCATGTCTTTTGTTGAATATTCCTGAAAGCTGATGATGAAAGGTCTTGGAGGAGCCTCTGGCAGGGGTTTACTTGCCAGCGAGCGATATGCGCGTTGAATTTTCAGGTCAAAATCCTCCGGTATTTGCAGGTGGGTCTTCAAAAAGATATCCATGAATTGTGAAACCGGGTTCGTTTCTTCCCCCTCCGACAAGCCGAATAGACAGATATTGTTTCTCCGTGACCTTGATTCCACATCAGTAATCTTTTGCTGAAGACTTTTCCGCTCCTCCAGACTCGCGCACATGGCCGTGGTCACCTCTTCAGTCCAGCTCTCCAGCTGGGTGATCCTGGACTCCGCCTCATCCACCCGCTCCGATAGGCACTGTATGTCCCTGGCAATGTTATCCAGCTTGCTGTTTAGTTCGTTGCCAACTTTTTCCAGCTTGCCATTAATTTCCTGGCTCAGTTTGTTCATATTTTATCTGCTGTCCTCTTGAATCTCCACTTTTAACTTTACTATAGCTTGGAGTATCTCCGAGTCTTTGATACCGGCTGCGTTGTTGCTAGTATTAGCTTGGTCCGGCTGAGAGTTAGCTTTGGTGGTCGAAGCGCTTCTATTTTGTTGTTTCGGCATTTTTCTCCACTCCCTTAAGGCCTATTAGGGGTTATAACCCTTTCGATGTTGAGTGAGTAGAAAACAATCCAAGATAACAAGTTGAGAAGGGATAACCAAAGGGAAGGTGGGAGAGCAACTCCTCGACGTGACCGGTTACTCCATTGGCTAAAGCGCAAGTCCAGCTAGGTCTCTTTCTATTGCAATCCAAGGCAAAAAGACTTCGCTCTACTGAAGCTCTATGATAATACAGAACAAACTGACATCATGTACAGGAAAGGGCAGAGATGACCCTTACTCTTATTCTGAGTTCTTATCCATGATACAAACCTCCAGAGACTTTTGTCTCTTATTTTCCTTTTTCCAAAGATTTTTTCTAGATAAATAGCCACAAACTGAAAGCATGTTCAATGTTTCATAAACTTGGCAGTGAATAAACAACAGTTTAGTGGCACGTGGATAATGTCTGATCAGTTATTGAAAATTACAAATTACAAAGATAAGCTGAAACTGTTAGGTTAGCTTAATGTTCATATTAACAATTGTTACACACAAGTTACAGTACTGTGTAAAAGTCTTGAGCCTTTTCTTCGTATTTTGTCTCCAAGGTACCGGCATTGTCACTTTTTCAAAAGTGGTTTTGAAAAATAATTCTCCAGGTTTATTGAAGGTCTTTAACCCAATGCAAGAGTTTGAAAGAGATAAAACAGTATATTTGCACTAACAATGTGATTCCCAAAGACCTATTAGGCTAAGCCATGGCATATCTTGGCATGTGTGCGGGGTATCTTTAAACATTTTGAGAAAACCTCGATAGAATTAGTTTCAGTGGTGCAGTGGGTGTCCAGAAGACTTTTACAATGGGCTTTTTATAACATGCCTCATTCACCATACTGTACAACATTCACATTCCTATCAGTGCATTGGGAGCAACTCAGGGTTCAGTATCTTGCGCAAAGATATTTTGGCATGCAGACTGGAGCTGCCAGGAGCTCAAACTACCAGTCTGCTGATTAGTTCGTGACATGTTCTTCCTCCTAAACCAAGCCACTTTATAAGAATGCACTGAAAATCCATGGCAATAAGGCTTATGGAGCGATTAATCGGTTTCAGTGGTAAGACATGCTTTACAGGGATACTATCCAAGGCAGACACTGTGTTGTCTGAAGTTGTCTAAAATATGTAGACAATGTTACCGACACTGGAAGGGCATTTTACACCACAGACTTATCAGACCCGAAGGTTTAGCAATCATACAATGCAACAAATGTGGAAAATCATGCTATTTCAGAACAGCTCTGTTTGTGCATGAAACAAATTGAGTCTACACTTGTGCCAGTGTGTAAAAAAAGACAAACATGATAACAAACACAGGTAGCAGCATGGTTAAAGGTGATTGCCTGGTAAGTATCTCTTTGTGCTGGAAGTGAGAAATAAAAAAGTCCTCTCCAGTGTTTCCGTTTTCTTGTCCCTTCTGTGTGCAGCAGTGAGCATCTGGAGCTGAAATGCTTTGTCTGGGCCACAAAACAATTAACAGAGTCATAGAGGGCAGATATGATTACCTTAATTGTCTGCAACAATAAATTGTCCGCAGTCCGCACAACAACCCTGCACCTGTACAAATACATAGTTGGATAACAAAAAAATGAAAATAGCAGAGCGGTAGAGTAACCCTATAAATTTATCAAATACATTTGAGAACTAGGCTGATCACTGTCTGGCCTAATCGTTCATTTTACCCTATTTCCAAACCCTTGTCTTTTGACAATGACCAGACAACTGTCTTTGAAAATGAAAACCAATTTAATTTTATTTATAGAACACAAAATCACAACAACAGTCACCTCAAATTGATTTATATAGGGCTTTGGAGTTGACGTCACGTCGCAATGCATTGTGCATTTTCGGGGTCTACGAATCAAAACAAACACACTGTGTTGGAACGACGACTACAAGAAAGATGCTTAAAAGCAGCTCAAAAGAGAATGGACTGTATAGAGACCGATTGCGTCCAGAGGCCAAGCAGCGGTAATTGCAGAAAATAGCGCGCATTGGAAATGTGGACCCGTAAGAAATACGGCCGTGGAGTAGAAACCCTGAAGACCAACCGCTATTGACGTAGCCTGACATATTTTCGTACCTTGTCTGTGGAGTCAGCGCGTACAAGTCGTAATTCAAACAAAGGTAAGTCAGCTCGAGTACTGCGAGTGAAATGCGTTTGATTTCCCTGCAAACATTCAGATTAGTGCAGCATAAATTCATTAATGAGGGGGAAATTACAGTCAGAACATGTGGAGACTGTTAGAGGGATAACATAGTGAGTTCAGTGCATTGATGAGACATTGTCCTGAAGGATTTAGTTATTCTTTATGGTTAAAGAAATTGCAATGATTTATTCATATTTATTATAAATAATCCTGATTACACATCTTGCTTCCATGTTTGTATCTTGTGTCACTAAAAATACATTTTATTTTAATTTTATATATTGATTAATGACCTGCAGACTCTCCTTATCTTATTAGGTGATTCATAATTGTCACTTAAAGTCAAACTTTATGCTTTCTCCATCTTGACAGTGATTACATCCTTGCATTACATACTTTGGGTTCATTTTCTGCAGGCAGGTTTCTGACAGAGAACTGGCAGATTTACAATATAACATGCAGCGTTCTATAGATGGACACATAAAGAAATGAAAAATAACATGTATTTTCTAAATTTCTAAACACTTTGTTACATTTATGATAAAGCAGATAAAACACATTTGTGTCAGCCTTGGCTCATAGTTCTTGATTGATTGATTGATTGATTGATTATACTTTATTCATCCCGAGGGAAATTGGAATTCTTGTCTTTAAATGAACTTTGTGTGTGTTTCAGGTACTGCACTCTCAAAGACTGAATGAACCAGCATTGCAGCCATGGGTCACTGTGAGCATCACAGGGAAGGTTGAAGCCGCCCACTGCACCTGTATGGCCGGAGTCACAGAGACCTGCACCCACGTCACTGCTCTTCTGTTTAATGTAGAAGCAACAGTGTTGATCCGTGGCACAAGGACTGTTACAGATGAACCTGCATACTGGGTTTTGCTGGGTAATATGACCAAGATACAGTCAGAGATTGGCCATAAGATGGACTTCTCCTCTTCAGCTGCCCAAAAAAAGGCTCTTGATCAAAACATAAACAGACCATCCGTATTGAAAGGTAAAAGGAGCCGTCCTCCAAAAAGAAAAATCCCACCTGCTACTGTGGAGGAGTTGTCACTGCTATAATGCCATAATGTTTTATCTAGGGGTCCAGATTTATGCCCGTAGTGCACTGCCATGTAAATAATTTGCATTTACATGGCAGTGACGCCTTCGTTTGGTAACATCGATACACGAGCTGCCTCATGTTGCTTCCAGGTTGGGAAAGAATGAAAAGACAAACCCTTTTCAAGCTTATTCTCTTGCCGGTTGTGCGATCGAACATTGCAGCCGACCACACAGCAAGAACGAACCATGACTGTGCCTTCGCTCCTTTTTCGCTTGCGCTTTGTTCAGACCCCAAAAATGGCGGATCAGGCCAAAATCCTTTCCACGCCCACCCCCGTGACATCACGCTCCAAAGCCCTATTATAAGGTCAAGAGCATCTAGTAATACAGAGGAAATCCCAACAATCAAAGGGCTCCTAAGGAACAATCACTTGGCAACAGTGGGAAGCCAGTTTAGTGTGAAAACATCTCCGGCAGAACCAGGCTCAGGAATTGGTGGGCGTCTGCCTCGACCAGTTGGGGTTGGGGGAGGAAGACAGGACAAAAGACAAACTGTGGAAAGGTTTGGGGTGATATGATCATATGAGGACCTTAAGATTATTCAAGACCTTTTATGTGAAGAAAGGATTTTAAATTTGATTCTGAATTTAACAGGGAGCCAATGAAGTAATCTTGTGACATTAATCTCACTCCACTTTTTCAGATCAACTGAAATATTTCCTAGGGTTTGTACGACAGCCTGGTAATGAATCACAATAGTCCACACTAGAAATCATAAATACATGAACTATTTCCTGCAGGTTAAGACAGGTTGTTTCTAATTTGTGCAAATGCAAGAAACCAGTCCTATATATTGGTTTAATATTAGGGCTGGGTATCGTCACTGATTTCTAGAATTGATTCAATTCTGATTCACAAGGTCCCGAATCGATTTGATCCACGATTCTATTCGATTTGAATCGGGGAAATTTTGCCTCAGACTGTCAGAAATATTATAATTCAGATGATGCATCAGTACATTTCCATATTTTTATATCTATAAAAAGAAAGCTGACACTTGCGAGACTTTATCAAAGGTGCGAGCATCACAGCAGATGCCTTTGTGTCAAAGTAGCTGAGGATTTATTAGAGACACAGCTAAGCGTTTTGCAATTTTGCATAATTTTAAAAAGTTTAAATTTGTTCAGTAGCCTATTGAACAGCAGAAATGAGGCTTTCTTTTTGGAAGTAAGTAAAAGGAAAAAAACAGCGGCCGACATCGCTGTAAACAACGGTGGACTTGTGCGCAAGCGAATAATGAAGAAAACAGATTTTTAGATGGGAAACTGTTCTTGAAGTACAGAGAGAGAGAGAGAGAGAGAGAGCTGTGCATGACGTGTGATTTTATCGTGGTGGAAGCAAAACAGCGAAAGTAAGAGGGAACGATGTTTATGTGGAGCGAAATGTGAGGCTAGTTTAGATCGTCTTTGGCTGCTGGTTCAGTCAATATTGTTGTGCAGCTTCAGAATCGAGCGCAAAAAGGACGTAAACACAAAGCGCCCGCCGACGCTTCAGAATCAGTGAGCTGTCGGCTTTCAGCCCCGACCGTGTCCGTGTCGTCGGGTGAGAAAAGCGACATCTCACTGATTGTGATCTGTCGGCAGTATTTGTATTTACGTCTTTGTGCAGAATCCGTGTACCTGCTCTCATTTACTGTTTTAGCTGTTTGGTGGTTGTTGAAATTTTGTGAGGTTTAACCTGAGATTCTGGAGTTTCGGGCAAAATAAATTTATATTAAAAAATCGATTCAGGATTTTAATCAATCGATATCATGTTATCCAAACTAGAATCGATTTTAATCGATAAATCGATAATCAAAACCCACCCCTATTTGATATGCACACTGAAGGACATATCCTCATCAAACAACTCCAAGTGTTACTGGAGGACAAGGTGATGATATCCAGAGTATGCATCTGATTAGATACCATGTTAGATACCATGTTTCCGAGATTTAACGCTGAGTACAATAGACTCAGTTTTATCCAAATTTAGGAGACGGAAATTAGAGGTCATCCAGGTCTTTGAGAAATAAAGTAGTTTTACTAACTGGTGTTTAATATCTGGCTTAAAGGACAAATAAAGCTGGTATCATCTGCACAGCAATGAAAATCTACGCTATGCCTACAAATAACACTGCCTAAGAGAAGCATGTATAATGTAAACAGAATTGGTCCTAGCACTGAACCCTGTGGAACACCATAGTTAACCTCAGTGTGTGAAGAGGACTCTCCATTTACATGCACAAACTGGAGTCTATTAGATAGATATGATAAAAACCACTGCAGTACCTACAGCATGTTCTAATCTCCGCGATAGAATATTGTGGACAACGGTATCGAACACTGGACTGAGATCCCTACCTAGTGGAAAAACCCAGCGTCTATATGAAGGTAAAACTTAAGGCATACAAATCTATAGTGTAAATATCAACACTTCACTGGCTTTAATTAGTTTCTGATACTTTCTTGGTCTGAACTCAGACTTAAGTGTCACTCCGTGACTCGCCAATTGCGAGCTCTGTTACAATCGTCCACAAATCTGCCCCGGTCTTTCCACCTGCTGTTACTAGACCTATCAAGGGGAAATGCAACTTCTTTTGTTCCTCCAGGAATTAAATCTCAATCATAGAAAACGCAGTGCCCCGAATTAAACATTACACAATCATTTTCACTCTGTACCACTGCTCCTCATATCTCTCATCAGGCTGTGTGAAGCACAGTGAACAATTCAGCCCAGGCCATGAGCAGCCATAAACATCCTGAGGCATGCAGTCCCGTGCATGAAACTCCACTAACTCACCAGTTTCAGTTCAGTTCAGTTTTTTCAGTTTCAGTTTTATTTGTCATATGCAAGTTAGCACAGGGTCAACATTGCAATTGTGTTTGACGAGCAGCAGTCACTCAGCAGCACGGTACAGTAGAAGAAAATATAATAAAATAAAATAAAATAAAATAATAACAAAATAAATAGAAAAATAGTAAAGAGCAAAATATTAGAGAGACGTGGTAAAAGAGAAAAGATGACTAAATATATATGTATCTATAAATATAAATATATGTACACTAGTGATTAAATAAGAAAATCTTGAAAAGAAACATGACGGGGGGGGGGGGGCAGATGGGATATTGCACAGGAATGAGCAGCAGAAAATTACAGTATTGCACTTTTTAAATATAAATATCAATAACAATAAAGTGGAGTGACCAGTGCATATTAAACAGAGTACTTGTGAAGCTGCAGGGTAGCTTCTGAGTGCGTCCTGTGGACTGTGCTGTGTGTGTTTAAATGTTGTGGTTGAGGTGTCGTATGGCTTGGTGGTAAAAACTGTTTTTAAGTCTTGTAGTCCGAGCAGACAGACTCCTGTAACGTCTGCCAGATGGTAACAAGGAGAAGAGCTGATGTGCTGGGTGGCTGTGGTCCTTGATGATGCTGTGTGCTTTATGGAGGCATCGCTGGAGATAAATGTCCTGAATGGCAGGAAGCCTTGTGCCAGTGATGTACATTGTTTTCATAAGCAGAGAATTTTAGACTTTATTTCTTAAATGTACGGAAATGCCCTCTGGATGACATAAAATGTGTTCTACGTAATCAATTCTTGCTTCTTGTAACAAATTTTGTATGTGTGTGTGTGCGTGTGTGTGTGTGTGGATATGCAGCATTTTGCGTATCAGCATAAGCATTTGCTAGCAAAGCATTCTTCATTGCACGAGCGTGTGCATGTGTACTTTGTGTGTGGATCACTTCTCAGTGAATCAGCATTTTGATTTAGGTGTGTGCATCTTCTTCTGTGTCTTGTCCGTTCTGAGGTGGCTTCTGACCTCAGTTGCTCCTTCTGTCTCTGCCGCGCCCTTTCTCTGCTGCCCGATCATCCATGTTGGTCCATCACTGCCCTGCACAGTGTTAATGCAGAGTTATCAAGGTTAGCATTCTGTTGCTTGGCCTCACTTTTCATCCGGGCTTAATGGGCGTCTTGTTACAGCTCTGTCAGCTGAAGTTATCTGGGAATTTCCCCTGTGTAGTGAAACAGGCTTTGGCACCCTCCTTCTCCGCTGCATAAAATCCATTTCCTGCAGCACCGTCGACATTTGGAGGTTGTTGTTGTGGGTCCAGCTGCTACAGCGTTTGGTCAGGGTCACGTTGAAGATGGTAGAGGGGAGAGCAGGAGTCCAGGTCAGCCTCGGCTTTCAGGGCCTGCAAAGCAGCCTGTAATCAAGCATAAAGAGAAAAACAAAACAAAACAAAAAAATAGACAGAAGTGTATGAACAGGAAAATGATGTGCTTTTTGCTGTGTTACAAAGAGAGGGGAGAAACTCTGGGCCGGGCCCTGTGTCAGCCTTCTCTGCCCCCCTTGTTTGCTTTTTTTTTATAATATAATCAACTCATAGCTCACCAAGATAACAGAGATGCATATTTAACATATTACCATATTACCACAAAATAGAATTTTCTTCATACAGTAATAACTTGTGTTGCTCAATCAGCAGAAAACATCTTACAATTTCACTATCTTAACCACTAAATGTATTGTTTCATCACTGGCTAGTCATTCCAGTCTCTTTCTTTTTTAGAGTTAAGCTGATGTCCTGCAATCCGGAGAGTTTGTTTTGTCACTAGTGGATAAACTCAGCATTTAACAACAAGTGTGTGTTAAGATTCCCTGCTTTAATATTGCTGAAAAGTATTTGACGTGTTTATGAGTGTAAGCTGATTTTCATTGCATGTGTAGGTTAGTAGGCAGTTCAATGTATGCGTATGGCGTGGAGCTGTGCATTCAAACTTCTCTACAAAAAGCATTTCATGTCTCTCTGTTTGAGTGTGTGTATGTTCTCTTTTTACCATTTTATTGCGATAGTCTGGACACTTTCTCAACCTCCACAAGTCCATCAGCCTTACCTTTCCATTCAATTTTAATGCACTTTGTCTTCAGGGAGACATTGACCGTCCTCGAAGCTTCTACATGGAGGTGGAGATGTGGAATTTTCAGCCAAAACATAGCCTAGTTGTTGTTCCAATTATGTTAATCTATCATTTTGCTCTGGCCGATGTGCTTGTGGACAGTGGCGGTCCTAGCCTGTTTGGCGCCCTGGGCGAACACCCCCTCTGGTGCCCCCCCCCCACACACACACACACACACATATGAAGAGAGAGAGAGTATGCATTGTATGCAAACGGCTACTAAACAGACATCATAATTCGTCATACAATGAGAACAGGACAAATCAACAATTGACACTGACTAATTAATATTATATTATTGTATATATTGTTTGGAGTTTAGTCTGTTACTGTTACTATTTTTACCATTTCTTCTTGGAGGAACTGTAACCCACATAATTTCCTTAGGGATTAATAAAGTATTCTGATTCTTAATGTTTTAGGATACATGACCTGCCATTATCCAATGACACAATGCTTACCTGTATCTTTTGCTCGTTTCTCCTTGTAGGAGCCATAATTAAATGTATTGAATTTTAATGATCACTGGGTTTTCATTTGTTTGGTTGCTATGGTGATGTGTAACGGGAGTCACGTGGGTGTTAGCGGTGACATCAAGAGGGCGTTGTCAGTCTGTCTTTCACTGGTTTGATTTTGACAGAGAGGAGGGCTGGGTAGCCGTAGTTTTTGTTGACCGCAGCACAACGAGTTTCCCCTTGTTGCATTAGAGCCTGTGATGTTTTAAGAGTTTGAATCGCGAGCCGATCACATTGCTCTGTAAACTTTTCAAGCACTTTAATGAACAAGCAAGCAATTCCACCTCTCGCATTATTGCGTGAAGTTGACAGCGCATCAGGCAAATAGGCAGGCTCAATCCCTGGCCTCTAGCGACTGTGGAAGTCGCTACACTCCTCCTCTTCTTTTCTCTTTTTTTAAACTTTAAAAACGGATTGTGTGTGAGACTTTAAATCAACAAAATATAAAATATACATTTAAATTGTTATTGATCCCTTTACCCCTGGTCCTAAAGTGTATATTTATTTTTTTACTCTTAAATATTTATTGTTTGTTTACTTGCACTGCTGTAACTGGAGCCTCGTCGTCTCGTCTCTCTATATGCTGGACTGTATGTAGCGGAGATGACAATAAAGTTTACTTTGACTTCAGCAGCGAGCAGGCGCACCGAGGGCTCTCGCTCACTTTTCGCGTATAGAAAAACATCGGTGCAAATTATAAGTCTGTATCATGATGTCTGGTGTTTTCGTGTTTGTTGGTTTGTTTTTATTTTGTTTTATCTTGCGAGTTGGTTATTAGATGCTGCTCCAGCCAGCCAGAGAATCCCCCGCCGCCCCGCCCTCTCCTCGCTGTTGGGCGATAGAAAACCGATCAGTGCCTATGCCATTCCCAATATGCACTTTCCCCTGCAGTCACACAGCTTGCTTCTCCTAGCTCCTCCTTGGTCCACCTCACACTCAGCTCCTCCCCTCTGAGTTGGGCTGCCTGCCCCTCCTTCTTCTGTCAGTCTGCTTCACTTCGCTCTGGGAGACACTTCTCTCACACTCAACACACCATACAGAGTGCATGTCTCGCTCTGCAAAACCCAAACACACGGTTTTAGACGCAAATTCAACAAGACAACCCCAAATTTAACCCTGACAGTCTAGAGGCACTATAGCCTGCGAACATAGACCGGGATCTAGATTATCAACCAAACGAACGCGGTCCCATTGCAACATAAAGACTATCGAACGAATATACACTCTCACAATCTAAAACCACAGTAGCGGGAATCCCAATCCCTGACTCAGAATCGAACCGGCTAAGGAACTTGGGCCCACACGCATACAGCGTAATAAACTGTGGTGAATTTAGCCACTCGATTTCAATCGAGACACGAGATGCAACCTCTCGCGCTTCACATACACACACACAGCCCAGAAGCGCTGCTGCAGAGACTTCGCTCACGCCCCTCCGCGGCCCATCTGTCCAGCGGAGTATGTGGGGGAGCCTATTCTCATACAAACTTCAGCTGTGAAGGATCCCCGACCCAGACTGGTTCTTTAGGATGTCCTCAGGTCCAGGTTACCACCCTAGTCCTCCCGTCCCACTGGTCTTGCCCACGCGTCTGCGAGTGAGTGGGGCAGCCAAGCCCAGAACAATTACTCTTACTCTATCACTTTCAGCCGTCAACCGCAACAACCAATTCTTTTACTCGGCTATTACACCCCAATTTAGATGCTCTAACGCACTGGGAGGGATCATACACTGCCTCTTTGTCTACTGCCGCAAATTGACACTGAGAACTCAATCAACTTGGCGAAGAGACAATTTAGACAAGCTCCAATATGCACACTTTGATTTAACAGGTGGTGCTTACCTTTATTTTGAAATGACCCGGGTCTCTGTTTGCTTTGCTGGTTGAGCCCCCAGATCGCCCAATCTGTCTTCCTTAGCCATCCATCCATTTTCTTCCGCTTTATCCGGGGCCGGGTTGCAGGGGCAAGGCAAGGCAAGGCAAGGCAAGGCAAGTTTATTTATATAGCACAATTCAACAACAAGGTGATTCAAAGTGCTTTACAGAGACATTAAAAACAAAAACAAATAAAAAGCACGATTTAAAATTGATTAAGACAAGCAAACAAACAAACAAACAAAACAGTATTTAAAATCAAAAATCAAAACAGTAGATAAAATCAGAACAGTAGATAAAATCAGAACAGTAGATAAAGTCAGTAGTTAAAATGTAAGTTTTGAAATTTAAGCTTAAAAGTGTGGATTTGGTGCTTTATTCAAAAGCAGCTGAGAATAGGTGAGTCTTCAACCTGGATTTAAATAAACTGAGTGTTTCAGCTGATCTGAGGCTTTCTGGGAGTTTGTTCCAGAAAGCCTCAGAAAGCCTTTGTTCCAGCATAAAAGCTGAATGCAGCTTCTCCGTGTTTGGTTCTGACTCTGGGAACTGATAAAAAACCGGATCCAGATGACCTGAGGGATCTGGAAGGTTCATACTGGGTCAGGAGGTCACTGATGTATTTTGGTCCTAAACCATTCAGAGCTTTATAAACCAGCATCAGAACTTTAAAGTCTATCCTCTGACGGACAGGCAGCCAGTGTAAAGACCTCAGAGCTGGACTGATGTGGTCCACTTTTTTGGTCTTAGTGAGGACTCGAGCAGCAGAGTTCTGAATGAGCTGTAGTTGTCTGACTGATTTTTTAGGTAGACCTGTAAAGATGCTGTTACTTTACTGGATTATTAAATACTGTAAACTCTCTGAATGCAGCTGTATTCATCAGTGGGCCTGTACCGCCCATCAGAGGAGGAGACGAGAGATTCAGCAGATTGTTTGCACTGAATAAATGGCTTATATCAGCATGTACTGACCACTCAGTGCATTTTATCAACAACTTTAATATTTTTTGGGAACGCAGGCATCTGTTTAAAGCAAATGGATTTAATTTTAACAAGTCAGGGGTGAAACTGTTCATCTCCAACTTGTTTTATTCCATACGTCATCCATCTGTGCTTGGTGCCAAGGCTGAGATAAACGAGGAGTTATCTAATAAAGAGGAACAAACAGTACTCCAAGAACAAACAAAGCCCAGCAGAAACCTTGAGGAGGAGCTCCATCTGCCCCCACCCGGGAAGAGCCTCAGAAAGGAGAGACATCTGAGGCAAGAAGAGGGGTCCCTATTTGCCTCCACCTCTCTCAACAACACCAATGACCAGGACCAGGGACCACGACCTTCCCCAGTCCCCCAAACCCCTGACAGGCCATCACCCTCCTCCCCCTCCCTTTCTCCCTCCTCCCCACACCTGAAATTCACTGAGGAGATGATGGAGCGGGTCAATGCTGGGCTCAGATCTACCCCCCGGCCCAATCCCTTTTTGTCCCCCATTAACCCCCCACCAGAGCAGCCAAAGGTTCGCCATCGAGCCCCGCCCTCAACAGAGCAATCAAAGTTACACTGCGCAGCCTCGCCGCCCTTAGTTCCTCCTTACCACCTTCATGCTCTGTCTCCGCAGTCTGATGTGTGATGTGTGGAGGGTCCGGGCTGCGAGGATTATGACAGTGGTGACTTTTCCCAGGAGAAGCTGGGACCCTGTTTATTAGAAGGTTTCAAAATTTCTGTACTTTTAGGTGACAGAAGGAGACATGTGGCCTGGTCAAAACACAAAGAGCTGCACTCTAAAAGATCTTTAAATATAGTAAACATACCTTGTGTGCCACAGACTGCTCCCAAACACGAGGGGGCAAATAATACCTCTAAAACACTTAAGTTGGCTTTATTAAACGTTAGATCTTTAGCTGGGAAAACATTTTTAATTAATGATTTAATCACTGAGCACAGCCTTGATTTTATGTTTTTAACTGAAACTTGGTTGGACCAAAGTAACAGTGGAGCTGTTCTCATCGAGACGACCCCTCCTAACTACAGTTTTATCAGTGAGGCCAGGGTGAGCAGGAGAGGAGGAGGGGTTGCCGTCTTATTTAATGAATCATTTCAATGTAAGCAGCTATCTCCTGGAAGTTTTCAGTCTTTTGAATATGTGGCGTTACAGCTGAAGGCCCCATCCAAAGTTGTGTTTCTTAATGTTTACAGGCCTCCCAAATACTGCACAGACTTTTTTAATGACCTCAGTGAACTGCTGTCTGTGATCTGTGTTGATTTCGACTGTGTAATTATTGTTGGGGATTTTAACATCCATGTGGACAACCCTCAGGACAAAGGGACTAAAGACCTGAGTAACACTCTGGGCAACTTTGGGCTGACTCAGCATGTAACAGAGGCCACACATAATAGAGGACACACTCTTGACCTACTGATCTCCAAGGGCCCGAGCATTTCAAAGGTTACTGTGTCTGATGTGGGCCTGTCTGATCATTACTGTGTTTTCTTTGAAAGTAAAATCTCAGCCCACACAAATATATCAACAGCAGTGATCACAAAACGGTGTATAACTGAACACAGTAGTGAGATCTTTAACCAGGTCTTCCCATTAACACCTGATCTGTCCAGAGGTTCAGTCAATGAGCTCGTCACTAGCTTCAATGCTAAAATGTTAAATGTAATGGACACTATTGCTCCCATTAAGGTGAAGGTTATCTCTGGAAGGAAGAAGTCTCCATGGAGAAACTCCACACTGGTGAAAAATGAAAAAAGAGAGTGTAGGAAAGCTGAGCGCAGATGGAGAAAAACAAACCTCCAGGTTCATTATGACATCTATAAAGAGAAACTTCACAATTATAATTTACAACTGAGGAGTGCAAGGAGGTCCTACTTCTCTGACATCATCACCAAAAACAGTCATAACGCTCGGGTCTTATTTTCTACAGTTGACAGGCTAACAAACCCTCCTGTGTCAGTCGCAGCTGAACTTCATTCGACCATGGCCTGCAATGACTTTGCCAAATTCTTCACAGAAAAAATCCAAAAGATTAGACAAGCAATTGGTACATCAACAGCAGATCCAGGACATGTACTGTGTCCACCAAAAAACTGTTTAAACACCATCAAACAGTTTCACCCTATTAACAACAAAGACCTGGAGGACATCTTAGGTCAACTGAACTCCTCCTCTTGCTGTTTAGATGTCCTGCCAACAAGTTTTTTCAAAAAGGTCTCAAAGACTTTGGAGTCAGACCTGTTACAGATCATAAACTTTTCTTTAACGTCAGGTGTGTTTCCAGAATCACTAAAAACTGCTGTAATTAAACCTATACTGAAAAAGGACAATCTTGACAAGACACAAATGAATAACTACAGGCCGATCTCAAACCTCCCATTTTTAAGTAAGATCATTGAAAAAGCAGTTTCTCAACAGCTCAATTACTTCTTAACACAGAATAACTGCTATGATGCCTTCCAGTCAGGTTTTAGACAGAACCACAGCACTGAAACCGCTCTGACCAAAGTGTTTAATGACATATGTCTGAATACAGACAGTGGAAAAATGTCAGTCTTAGTTTTACTGGATCTCAGTGCAGCATTTGATACAGTTGACCACAACATATTACTCAAACGACTGGAGAACTGGGCAGGTCTCTCAGGAACTGTACTAAACTGGTTCAAAACATACTTAGAAAACAGGAAATACTTTGTATCAATAGGTAACTTCACATCTGAGCAGACAAGTATCACATGTGGAGTTCCCCAAGGTTCCATCTTGGGACCCCTTCTGTTTAACATCTACATGCTCCCACTGGCACAGATTATAAAGAACAACAAAATAAACTATCATAGCTACGCAGATGAAACACAAATATATATCACAATGTCACCAGGAGACCGAGGCCCTGTACAGGCTCTTGGTAAATGCATTGAGGAAATTAATGACTGGTTGTGCCACAATTTTCTCCAGCTAAACAAAAACAAAACTGAGGTAATAGTCTTTGGAGCCAAAGAAAAACGATTACAGGTCACCAGAGAACTTCAATCTATACACCTAAAAACCACCAACCAGGCGAGAAATTTGGGTGTAGTGATGGATGCAGACCTAAACTTAGAAAAACACATTAAGACAATAATAAAATCGGCTTACTATCACCTCAAGAATATTTCAAGGATAAAAGATCTGATGTCTCAACAGGACCTGGAAAAACTAGTCCATGCATTCATCTTTAGCACTTTGGTTTTGTGAAGCACGAACACTATGGGCAGCTAGTCCAACTTCACTAACCCTACAAACGTCACTGCTGTTTAGTTTTCTGTCTTCATTTATGTTGGAAGTGATAGCAGAGCTGTACGTTTGAATTTTGTCAGAAATCTCTCAGTCAGAACATGCTATATCATGTTTAGGTGGAAGCTAGCGAGCTAACTTCCTGCTAACCTCTAACTCCGTTAAATTTAATAAATCCTGTTTTCTTTTTTTTCTTTTTTCTTTTTTTAATAAACAACACAAATAACCCAAAATAATCAAATAATCAAAAATAAACAAAAGGGTGTACCCACTAGTGTGTATACACACACTATACTTAGTCATACATACACATACCTACATACATATATATTCGCCTATACACTCATACATAATGACATATACATATATACACATAACCATTCAGAAATATGGCATAAATAATTACAGAGATTCAAACAAAATCGGGCCTCCTTGACAAAATGTAATGTTTCCATTTATTCCAAATATCATTAAATATGTCATATTGGAGTCTATTAATGAAAGTAATTCTTTCCATTTTAAACATCCCATAAACAATCTCATACCAGTCATTAAGTGATGGAGTTTTCACACTAAGCCATTTCTTGGTAATAGTCTTACGGGCAGCCAGACTCAGAATACCATACAACAGCTTGGACGTTTTATCTACATTTACTGAGTATAAATATCCAAACAAAAGTTCATCCCAATTAAAGGGAAGTTGCAGACTAAAAATGATCTGTAACTCAGAATGAATCAATACCCAAAAAGTGTTGATCAATGGACATGACCAAAACAAGTGGAAATGTTTTATTCCTTGGGCCCCACATTTTCTCCAACAGCTAGAGTGAATAGAATAATGTTTACTTTGTGCAGGGGTAATAAAAAACCTACAGAGGCTCTTCCAACCAAAACATCTCCATATATTAGAACTAGAAATTCTCCACTGAAAAACACACTGCTGATACCAAATATCATTTAAAATTTCTGTATTTGTTTCCCTTTCCCATTTTTTTTTAATGTAGGCAGTATTCCACTTCTTAACCTCTTGTATACCCTTATACAATCTAGAAATCACCTTGAGGCCAGGATCTGCCTGGTAAGCCTTGACAAATATATTCAAAACAGGAAGAGAGAAAAGATCTGTTCTTTTAGGTATAAAGTTATGTATGTGATGCCTAATTTGGAGAAACCTAAAAAAATCCGTTTTGCTTAACTGGTATTGATCTTTTAGTGATTGGAAGTCCCTAAGAATTCCCTTATCATAAAACATACAATATGCCATTAAGCCTTGTCCTGCCCATTTTTTATATCTTACATCTAACTTATTGGGTAAAAAGTCAAGATCATAAGCGCACCATCTTAAAATCCTGGCCTCTTCATTCCAATCCTTCTTATTAAGAAATTGTGACCAAAGTTTTAAGGGCAAGTTAATCCATTGGTTTCCTTGATTAATTTGTTTTTTAATAAGTCTCACATCCCCTAAGCTTGCCTGAATTGGAAAATCTTTTAAGGCCTCTATTTCTATTTCTATTTCTTTCCATCTCGCTTGGTAGTCCCCTGCCATACGAACCTAGAAATTATTTTGTCCCATTCCTGAAATTGTTTATCAGTTATTTCAACTGGGAGTGTTTGGAACAGGTAAAGCATCCTGGGCAAGATATTCATTTTAACTGTATCAATACGTGATTCAAAATTTAAAAATGGTAATAAGTTCCATCTTTTAATATCCTCATTTATTTTATAACACAAAGGATTAAAATTTGCATTATATAACTTAGAGAGATCTTTAGTAATATTTACTCCAAGATACTTCATCCACTCCAACTCCCAGTTCAAATTGACCTTAGACTTAATTTCCTGATTTGGCTTATAATTAAAAGTTAATATCTGAGTCTTCGGTATATTTAATTTATAACCTGATAGTGGGCTAAAGGTCTCCAGAAGTGATAGCAGCTTGGGGAAAGCAATGTTCGGATTTGTCAAGTAAATCAAAATATCATCAGCAAACAAGGATATCTTATGCTCTCGACCCATGATCTTGACACCAGTAATACTATTACTTTGTATAACACTTTGACTCAGGGCCTCTATAAAAAGAGCAAAGAGTGAGGGACTTAAGGGACAACCCTGACGTGTCCCTCTCTGTAAATTAAAAACATTAGAAAGTGCCCCGTTAACTTTAATTCTTGCCCTTGGTGATTTATATAGTGCTTGAATAATCCTGATAAACGATTGATGAAATCCAAACTTGCCCATGACTTTATATAAAAATTCCCAATTAACCCGATCGAAAGCCTTTTCAGCATCTAAGCTCATAAGAACCATCGGAATTTTATTTTTTCCAACATAATCAATAACATGTAATGTTCGGCGAACATTATCTTGCGTTTTGTCTCTGCTTAATAAAACCAGTCTGATCCAAGCTAATTATCTGAGCAAGAATATTTTCAATTCTTTTGGCAAGGATATATGTGAATATCTTATAGTCCTGGTTAAGAACACTAATAGGGCGGTAATTTCCACAATCAAGCCTGTCCTTTCCTTCTTTAGCTATTAAGGAAATAGAAGCCTCATTCCAAGATGGGGGAATTACTCCCGTCTTTAAAATATAATTGAATAATGTTCTCATCAAGGGAATCAATAACTCTTTCATTTCCTTATACCAATCCGATGGGAATCCATCCGGGCCTGGGGATTTATTAGGTTTTAATTTTGAAATAGCTTTTTTAATTTCAATTTCAGATATGTCCTTGATTAGGGTTATATTCTGGTTTTCATTCAGCTTTGGTAAGCAAAGTGAATCCAAGAAAGATATCATTCCTGTAACATCCACTCTAGGTTGTGTGTATAGTTCTTTATAAAATTTTAGAAAAGCTAACTGAATGTCTTCCAATTTATACACAATGTTATTTGTTTGAGGGTCCTTTATTTTATATATTGTATTTTCTAATTGTTGTTTTTTTAATTTATAGGCCAGTAATTTTGCGGATTTGCCTCCTACCTCATAATATCTTTGTTGTAAGAAAGCCATGTTTTTTTGTATTTCACTTGAGAAGATTTCATCAATTTCATTTTTCTTCTTTTGTATTTCTAATTTCAAATTTATATCTGCTCTTATTTTATGGGCATCTTCAAGATATTGTAGTTGTGTCTGGAGTTTTCTTATATGCTCATTTCTCTTCTTTTTTAAGTTAGTACTGTAGCCTATAAGTTTTCCTCGTATAACCGCTTTTAGGGCATCCCATAAAATACTCGGAGAAACTTCTTCATTGTCATTTTCCGCTACATAATCTATTATATCTTGGCTAATTTGCTCTTTCAACGGACATAGAGTATTTAATCTCCAAGATGTAGCTCTTCTTTCATGTCCAAGCACTACTTCCAGATACAGTGGGGCATGGTCCGATAAATCCATCACTCCTATCCTGCAATTGACCACACTGTTAAAGTCTTTTTGAGACATAAAGAAATAATCCAATCTAGAATAAAATGAATGTGGGTGAGAAAAAAAGGTATAGTCCTTCTTGATGGGGTTTAATTCTCTCCATACATCTATAAGCCCTAAATCCTTTAAAATTAATTTAATATTTTTGGTTATTTTATTTAATCCCGGGGCGTGTGGGTTTGATGAGTCCAAAGACGGATTGAGTCGAACATTCCAATCCCCTCCCAAAATTAGAGTACCTTGTGCTTCTACAACTATCATTTCAAAAACCTGTTTAAAAAATTTTAACTTAGATCCTGGGGGAGCATATACATTTATAAGAGTAGTCAATGTACCCTCCAGATACCCCTTAACTAACACAAACCTCCCCTCCTTATCACCGATTTCTTGAATGCATTCAAAATTTAACCTTCCCGAAATTAAAATTACCACACCTCTTTTTGAACTCTGAAGACAGGAAGAAGAATACTGGTTAAATTTCCATTTCTTTAGTTTTTCATGCTCAAACTTCGATAGATGAGATTCCTGTAGAAAGGCAACTTCTATTCCTTCTCTTTTTATTTTTGACATATTTTTACTTCTTTTAATATGTCTCCCCAAGCCATTTACATTAAATGACACTATTTTAGTTACCTTACAAGGCATTATTGTACGACCTTATATGATTTTTATCTCTGCACATAGCCAAAAATCGAAAAGTACACCCCGATGAAAAAAAAACAAAAAAAACAAAAAAAACAAAAAACATTATCGAAAAAAAATATTATACAACAAAAACATACAATCATGTTGACTTCCAAAAACATAAACACTATATTAGCTATAATTGGTGAGGGAAAAGCTCTTCTGTCCACTTGTGGAAGAGTGCCCTCTTCGGCACACAGGCCGGAAGCCCAGTGGTCTGCAGGGTCCAGCTTACTATGCATATACATGACCCGGCCTTAATGTACTTTTATATGCCCTCTTTATAGAGTTATCTACCGTACTTTCTGGACAATAGAGCGCACCTGTAAATAAGCCGCATTGGCTCTATTTTTAAATTTTTTTTTAAAAAAAGATATACAAGCCGCACCCGGCTATAAGCCGCAGATATCTATGATGAAAAATTAGATATTTACTGCATGTACAGAACGATTTTGTACTGTAAATGTACATGTATGTACTTGAACAGATTCTTTGCGAACAATGCATTTTAACACGGCAGCAACTTTGCTGATTAAAACGGAACAGAACCAAGAGAAAATAACCGCTATTTATTTACCTTAATTTTTCCTGTATTTGAAACCACAAGTCATTTTAATCATCTTCGCTGAAACCCATGAAGACGTCTTCTTCAGTGTCGGAGTTGAACAGGCTCAGAAGCACTTCATCACATCTGTCTCCATCAGTCTCGCTCTCCGTGGCACTGTCATCCTCCGGTGAAGTTGGCTCTGAAGGTGCGCCGCTCTCTTCCCGCTGCCGCCTCCAACGTCTCACCATAGACTCATTGACGCTAAGCTTGCGGGCAGCAGCGCGGTTTCCCTCCTGGTTAGCAAGATCGATGGCCTTCAACTTAAAACTTGCATCATACGAACTTCTTCGTGTGGTTTCCATGATGAAGGGGAGAGGATTTGAAAATAATTACCAGTTGGTAATTTGTTGTGCGTGTTCTATCTGCTAAAGAAAAAGTAGCGTATTCTTCTTTGCATAGATTTTTCATCTATCTTGTTTTTTATTCTAATTCTGGTTAGAGTGCCCCTAGTGGTGGAAGAAAAATCCACAGAATAGCCGCACCTTTGTATAAGCCTCATGGCTCAAAACCTAGGAAAAAAGTAGCGGCTTATGGTCCAGAAAATACGGTAATTATATAACAAAAACATCTTTATCAAAGTAATGTTCGTATTCTCAGTTCATCTTAAGTCTCTATACTCTTGAGTTTACCTCTAGTATGATGCTCCGTCACATACATGCTGGTTATCCACTGTCATCTTGGTGCCTAAATACCTGGAGGCGCTCCTTAAAACCCTGCTTTAGGATCGTGTTTCCGCGTTTCTTCTTCGTACTTGTTTGCCAAGTCTGCTGTTTTATTTGATCCAAAAGTGTGTCCCTGTCTTTCACAACGTCTACCGATAATCCTCTCTTCACCATGTCGATAGTCGCTTCATGCGCCATGTTGTACGTCGCCGTACCTTCTCTATAGTACACTCTTAGCTTGGCCGGGAAAGGCGTCTGGAAGTGAATGTTATTCTCTTTAAGCACCTTCTTTGCTGCCGCATATTCTTTTCTTCTTCGTTGTATCTCCGGGGCATAATCATTGTCCACATATATCCTAGAATCCTTGAAGTCAAAACCCCTAGCCTGCCAGGCCTTCTTGATAATGTCTTCTTTGACACGATAGCTTGCGAGTTTAACAACAATTGAGCGTGGAGGGGCTCCTTCCGGGGGTTTCTTAGCACCGGCTCGGTGTGCTCTTTCAATTCCCAACATGGTGGGAGGAGAGAGACACATTGTCTTTTCAAACAAAACCTCTACAAAGTTGGCAACGGATGGGAATCTGTCCTCTTCCCCTTCCTTCACGCCGTATATTCTAAGATTCTTGCGACGTGACCGTCCCTCTAAATCCAAAAGCTTAGTTTCGCATCGCAGCTGAAGATTTGCCATTTCAATTAGCAGCTCCTCCGAAGCCTGAATTCGAGTCTCCACTACTTCTAAACGTCCCTCTGCTTCATCGAGTCTTTTACCAATGCCGTCGACATTCTCCCTTATGGCATTAAACTGATCGTTGGTGTCTTTTCTGAAAGCACGCAATTCTTTTAGTATCATGTCCATCGTAGCTGGTTGATCTTTCGCAGTAGCGTTAGCATCAGATTGCTGGTCTTCTTCCATATTACTGCTAGCTAGCGACGAAGCATCTTCTTCCACTTCACTCCGTTCTCTTTCATCCTTTTTCTTAAATTTTCTGGGCATTTTTGTTCCAAACATAAAAACCCCACAGAAATAAATCCAAGCTTTTTAAGTTTCGAGTTAGATAAATTGGGGTAAAAGGTAATAAGGTCGGGAGCAGCTATCCTACACAGCCATCACTCGACCCGCCAGACCGGAAGTCCCCCAAATTTAATAAATCCTGTTTTCATGGATGCCTGGATGTTAAACTTCATTGTTACACCTGGTAAAGCAGCAATGCTGATCATTTTATTAAAGATGAAAGAATTTAGACAGTTTGTAACTCTCAGTGATGCTGCAGTGTTCGTTTGACTTTGGGACCTGAAGCGGAGTGTGGACCTGAAACGGCTAATGATGTCAGACTTAAAGACTGGATTAGGCTCTTTTTTTAAAACTCTGTTACACATACCGCAGCCACTGTGACGTACCATTGCCCGACATAATACAACACAAACGTCAGAGAGATACATGTTTTGAGATGACAAGGAGCAGACCCATTTAGTACATGTAGAGTGGCCGCAAAAAATGACCTAAAAGCAGTGTAGCAGACAGGCCCCTCTTCTGTGGAACCAGCTTCCAGTTTGGATTCAGGAGACAGACACTATCTCTACTTTTCAGATTAGGCTTAAAACTTTCCTTTTTGCTAAAGCATATAGTTAGGGCTGGAACAGGTGACCCTGAATCCTCCCTTAGTTATGCTGCAACAGACGTAGGCTGCCGGGGGATTCCCATGATGCATTGAGTTTTCCTTTCCAGTCACCTTTCTCACTCACTATGTGTTATTAGACCTCTCTGCATTGAATCATATCTGTTATTAATCTCTGTCTCTCTTCCACAGCATGTGTTTATCCTGTCTTCCTTCTCTCACCCCAACCAATCACAGCAGATGGCCCCGCCCCTCCCTGAGCCTGGTTCTGTCGGAGGTTTGTTCCTGTTAAAAGGGAGTTTTTCCTTCCCACTGTCGCCAAAGTGCTTGCTCATAGGCAGTTATATGATAGCGCCTTGAGGCGGCTGTTGTTGTGATTTGGCACTGTATAAATAAAATCCAATTGAATTGAATTAATGCTGACGAAAAAACCAGCTCGCCAGACTCACCGCTGCCAGCCATACATATCACCACCAACAACAACAACACAAAACAGAGCACAGTTGATTGTAGCTGAGTCCATCTCACCGGCATCACAGACCATGCCCCGCCACAATAATAAAGCATTTTCTATTTAATTATAAACTTTGTTCCCCTCCCTTCTTTTCCTCCCCATCCCGGGCTGTCTCCCTCTTCCCCCTCCACCACACCCACCCACACAGGTAGGGCCTTGGGGTGCGGGTGTGTCACCAGGGTGCAGGGGAGGCATTCTCCCCCCCCCCCCTCTGTCCCCTTCTGGCCACCTGTGCGTCAATTTTATTCCACAACTTAGACATCCACATTATTCACACTCTCATAACACACACATATATATAGGGCCTTGAGGGTAGCCACGTTAATGGCGTCCAGTGGACGGTCTGTGTATTCAACCCTACCTCTGGCACCGGTGCCCACCTCTCAATTTTAAATCCATGTAGACATGAGGGTTCTCGGGAGGGGCCGTGCTAACACCTGCTGCTCTCTGGCAGAGGCACCATGCCCTCCCTTGTTTTAAATGCACTTTAGAACAACACGCAGCAGCACTACACATGAGCGGGAGGAGGGAGGTATGAGGTCTTCACACACCCCCGTTCTCTGCTGGCCATCAGGGCGGGGGGGCTGAGAGGAGGTGTTGGCTGTCCAATTGGCCTCCCTGCTGCTGCGGAGCCTGGGGCAGTCTGCTTGCCTCCACCCCGGGGGAAAAGGTAACATCTCTTGGGTCTGGGTGCCGTTTCCCCCTCAGGGAGCGAGGGTACCTGGACCCGGGGTATAGAGTATGTTTGGGGAGTGTGATTGTGTGTACATATGCATATATGTCTATTCCTACGTTGGGTGAGTGCTGAGTGTTTGTATATGTGTGCATGAGGGTGGGAATGCATGTTTGTGTCTGTGTGTGCCTGTTTGTCTGTGTCTATATGTCAGGTCGGGTCTTAGACTCCACCTCTCTGGGAACACCCAGGCCCTCCAAAGTGTGGAGGCCTATCTCCCCTCACCACACTCCCTGCCGGTAACTGATGCCCTCAGGGGTCGGTGCGTTGGTGGTTCTTGGTGTCCAGGGCTGGGCGCTCAGGTATGTACCAGCTCATTCCCGGTGGCTACTTGGCAGGGCCTGGCGCCTGTTGCTCGGTCAGGCCTCTTCCGGGGCGCGGGGGGCCCTCGGGCCTCTGGCCTCTGGGCCTGCAGCTCGGTTCACTCTGGCACAGCTGGCTGCCGGCAGAGCCGGCTGGCACGCCACTGCAGCCCCCTCTGGCTTCTGCTCCGTGGCTACTGGGTGACCCCTCGTCTGGGGATCTCCTCAGCTCTTCCCAGGAGGGTGGCACGGATGCCCCTCCGGTGGTACTCCTTGGGCTCTCGCACTCTGGGGCCTCTGGATGTCTGGAGCCTGGATCTCCTCCATGCCTGCTTCATGCCCTGGGGGACGGGGCTATGGCCCTCTACACCCTCTAGCAGACCGTTACATGGGGAAACCTTTTGTATACAAGCGCGCTGATCCACATAGGTGTGCACACGGGTGTTCACTGTTCGTAGACATAAACTACACCTTTCTTAGCTGCTACTTCAAAGCACATTGTGCGCTGTCTGTCCTGCGTGCTGCACAACATTCAATATTTAGTATTTACTGCTGTTTACACTTAGCTAGATTAATGCAATGGTGTTGTGTTTAGTATGTTGCTTTGTTTTTTTTGCTTGTTTTCTCTTTTTTTTCTCTCAACAGGTGATCCAGGAGATTTTCTTTTCTTTGTCTTTGTAAGTGCCCTTTCTCACTGTCCCTCTTCCCTTCTGTTTTTCTTTTCCTTCCTCTCTTTCTTTCTCCCTTTCCTATCCCCCAGTCATGTCTGTCCCGTCTGTAACAACTGAAAATAAAATAAATAATAACAACAAAGGTCAATCAAATAGACCAATACAGCAATGCCAGGATGATCCATTTGGCAAAATAAATCCATTGGGTATCCTTGTTGGTCTTCAGACAACAATTCTCACGGCTAAAGAACCAAATGGGACAGACAAAAAAAAAAAAAAAAAAAATTATAAACTTTGTCTGAATCATTTCCTGGGTTTTAACTATTTAATAATAAAAAGGAAACATCACAAAAATACTTAAGGTTATGAAAATTAATAGCGATTTAGCAATTCAATGAAGCAGCAAATTGTAAAAGTAAATTGTGACTTTCCTCAGTTAATGTGGGCGTGTTTCCTAAATGATCAGCAGGTGCTAAACACCTGACGGAGTGAACAGGATGAACAGGTAAACTCGAGATTGGATCGAGATGATTGGTGGTGTTCTGGGGAAAAGAAACAAAATATATATGTTTTTAATTAAAGTAGCTTTATTGTTGTCTGAAGATAATGTTGATATGTAAGCTATATGTATTTGCAGGAGCTGGAGATGTATTTTTTATGGACATCTTTAATCTTGTCAAACTACATGATGCACTGGCAGATTAAAAGGAACAAATATATATCTGGAACACAGAGAGTGTAAACAAATCTAACTAGTTAACTTAAACACTTGTTCATCTGAAACAGCAGATATACTTCATGTATTTCCAGTGGCCTACCCTTGCAGACAGACTGACATAACGACAATGTCCAAACTAGAGGCTTTAGTGACAGACTGATCATATTTAAAATTGAAGCATTAATTAGTGGTAGGGCTTGATTAGAGACATGGGCGTGGACTTCTGTTTAGGACTACATTTTCCCTTCCCTTGTGTATATTACCCCTGTGTTTTGCCCTGCCTGTTGTTGTGTGCCTTGTAAATTCCTCGTTCTAGTTTTCTCAGTTTCAGTTCCATGTTCCTAGTTTTCAGAGTTTTGGTTAGCGCTTATTTGTTTGCATTGTTTGCTACAGCAATAAAGAGTCCTGCATTTGGGTCCTTCATCCTGCCTGCTGCACCAATAACCATGACAAGTGACCTTTCCCCACTCTGACTGCGGGGGACTGGCTAGTTACACAATTAGGGAATACTGTGAATATTATTAGCAACTGATTCAGCAGAGAGTGTGCTTTGGATTAAACATGTGAAGCTTATACTATGAAATAAATCATTATCTAAAGGTTTTTAATTAAACACAACAGATAAGCTACCTAAACACCTCTGTGCATTATAACAGGAATAGGAAGAGATATCGCAGCATATTTGGTAGGAAGGCTGCTGTCACAGATATATATTCTAATATTTCCTGGTATATAAAACCTTGTAGTGCCAGGGTCCATGAAAACAAAGCAAACGGGATTTACCAAAAATGCTTCATTTCATATTCTTTATATAGAAATGCAGCAATTTATTAAAACAGGCAGACATAAACAGAATATTTTCAATACATAGTGGACCAATGATTTGTATTTAAAGGCAAAGTGAAAACCACAAAACATACATGCCTTTAAGTGAGCTTAAATTATCCCTAAAATACTCAAATGTTAAGTATGTTTTATTTGCATCGAGCCATTACCCCAACGTGTTCATTCAGTTTTCTGAGTCAGAAGACTGAGGTGTTCATCAACCCACCATAATCCTTTGTTAAAATGATTAATAATCTATATTAGTAAAGTGAGCCCTTATACCACCAGTCCCAACTAGATGGAAACACAACTGAAAAGGTCGTGTCCCTGTGGAAGATTGTTATGTCAGAGGTTAAGTCAGAGCTGACAGAATGTATTTAAAATTTCTTTGCACAAATGAGGCTTGAAGGTAAATTGGCCCACCAGACAAACATGCAGAGGTGACCTGATCAAATCTACTTTTAGATTATTTTGTTAGAAATATTCTCAATAAGGTGAAACTGCAGTCAAGAGTAAGCATCAACTCGACACATTCTGTCAGGGATTGTTAACTCTGTGCGATTCTATAGTTTGTACAGTTTCACTCTTCCTCCGCCTCTGCCAGGTACCTCCAGCATGATGTTGGGATAAAACCTCACCAACTTTTGTTTTTGTGTGTTTGTTTTTCCCCCAGTGCTCACCTCAGAATTCATTATAGGAGTGGAGGTCAAGGAGAACAGAGACACACCTTAAAATACAGAGCATTCAGTGACAATATGCTAGAATGGTGCAGGAACAGTAACAGTGTCTTTCCAACTACAGTTTGCAAAGTCCAGCATCAGAAAACCATCTTAGGTTAAACAAACAGCATCACAAAAACCACAATAAAACACGCGATGCCTCAACCTCACAATTTAAATAGTTTCAAATGTCTTACTCATGATTTTTGAAAGTACTATGTCAGGGACCAAGCAGTAAGGCATAAAGGACACAGGTGTTTAATTCAAAAAGGGGTTTTATTGACCCCAAAATATGAAAGATAATTAACAAAGCAAAAAAACTTAAACAGGCAGACACTGGTCTGAGAGGTCAACTCAATAAACTAAACTAAAGATAACAATTAACGAAACCTCAAACAAACATAAGACAAACTGACCTTATGAATACTGGTTTAACAAATGACACACAAGGGGTAAAACAACATGGCTGCCACATAACCAACTAATACAAAACAAGTAAACAAACTTGAACACCCCCCCCCCCCCCCCCCCCCCCCCCCGCCCACCAGGCAATGAAGCATGTGGTGTCATCCAATGAGGCTGTCAGCAGTACTTCAGCTCTCCCAGCCCTTTGCCAGCCAGGAAGGAGAAGCCCCGGTAACTCAAACAAAGGAAGATGTATTAATATAACATAAAACAGAACTTTGACCTTGCAGTGTTCATATGTGTGCACACCATATAAACATTGGAAGGTGTGATGAAAAAATACATTTAATAAAGAAACAATATTGGACAATAAGTAGAATATATTTAAAGTAGTGACTGCAAAGCAAACTGAAGTGAAGCAGCTAATGGTGAGGTGTGGCGCTTACCCTGTGTGGCTTGCCATCACATACTAAAAAAAATGCCAGTCGTTATAGCAAAGATAGCCTGATGGTAGCTGGTGAATATACCAGCAACAGACAGCAAATATAAGATTATTCAGCGTATTACACGGGAAAAACATGTCCCCTCTTCAGTTGAAGTGTCCATTTTTATATTTCTGGTAAAATAATACATTAACCTTCAGTTTGGCATTTTTTCATTAATCTTATAAGATGCAGGCATATTTGGGTAGACAAGCATATTAAAATATGTGTATATCAAGATCAGCGTAAATGATGGATTAGTGTTGTTACAAAGTGCACTAAGCCACTAGATTTGTGCTTTTATGTTGTCTCTTTGTTAGCCCCTTGTGTGCTTTGACTGCTTTGACTGTGACTGACCGCGTAGTGCCATTTGTAGGCCAAAGGTGAGCCAGTTTCTGCTGCGGTTCCACCAATCACATCAATGAGGACACCTTTATCTTTCTTTTCATCCACATCTCCAGCAACTTTTGAAGGATCCTTTAAAGTTTTGCATGCCAGATGGGTGGTGTGAGCCCTCTGGTGTTCTTGATCTGAAGGACCTGCCTGTAAAAAGGGGTGGAGGATTTCTCAAGGAGGTTTCATCACAAACCTAAACCACCTCAAGTGAATCCTTTCAGAACTGCATCTATTCACCTAAATGTCAGAACAGCTACATTGCACTTGAATACCCAGATAAAGTGAAAACCACATTTTTTCCCCCTTTGTGCTTTAAAGACTGAGCATAGCAGCTTCCCCTCCAGTACCAGCATGATGTTTCATGTGCCTGAGATATTCCCAAGTCAGATTCCTACCACTATCATCCCACTCACACACAGACTGACGCTTTCAGCTGTGAGCACAATGCCAAAGATACTCAGCGCTCAGACACCGGTAATCAAATGATGGTAATAAAACAAAGAGGTCTGCAGCGCCTCGGGTCCACCGTCGGCCCACTTCAGCTGATAACACAACCAATCACTTCATGGCAATTTAAGCAGCCCTGCAGCCACAGGCAGGAAAGGAAGTAGACGAAAGATTTCACATTTATGTGTCTAATAGATGGCCTGCTCCACCCGTTCATTTTCTGTTTTCTTACTGGAGACTTGTAAAGGTAAAGAAACTAAATCAGAAACTCAGGTTAAACTACAAGATGGAGATGATCTATTAAAGTGCTCTCATTACAGCTGCTGTTTTGGATGTTTAGTTTTGACTTGCACAGTGGCATGACCGGTCCCAGACCTCTCAGACGATCTGTGACGGTTCATCGTGCAGCAACACAACTAGATAGCACTTTGTTTTCTTAATATTTGCAGGGAATCTAAGCCTTCAGAAGTAGCTGCAGCTAAATTGGGAAAATCAGTTATATAATTCTTTTTCTTTTTTTACCTACCTTGGTCCCATTGCCATCTAGGTGTCATATTGGAATTACAAAAAGGTAAAAGGGTGTCAGTTTGTGAACTGTTTAAAATGAACTACTAGAAAAAGAACAAAGTTAACTCTTCCTAAACATTAACTACTCCTCACACTACAGTAGCTAAGAGGCAACATTTGAAAGTATGTATGTGTCAAATAGTGCATTTTATCTCTTAATATTATCATTTTATAGTGTGTGTGTGTGTGTGTGTGTGTGTGTGTGTGGGTGTGTGTGTGTGTGTGTGTGTACTCACAGGGAGCAGTCTAAAAAACCTCCCAGCAGAAACTCATGTGACAAATCCAGTAAGAGCTTTGAAGCTGCAAAAGCAACAACAGCAGGAGTTTTAACCAGATTACCACCAGCTGACAACCATGAGATGTGTAAGACTGCAGGTGTTAAGACCTGGGTTCAGTCTGAGCCAAACATACAGTGCTCTGAGAAAGTATTCGCCCCCTTCCTCATTTCTTATTTTGGGTGCATATTTGTCACACTTCAAGTCATACATTTTTAGTATTTGACAAAAACCAACCCCAGAAAATAAAAAATACAGTTCTTAAATGATCAATTAGTTTATTGAGTGAAAAAAGCTGTCGAAGCCCACCTGCTCCTGTGAGAAAGGGTAAGTGTCTCCTAAATCTAATGGTTGGTTGTGCCATACTAGACAGCAGAAATGAAGCTTATGCTTTATAATAATAATGGACTGCATTTATATAGTGCTTTTTCGAGACCCTCAAAGCACTTTACAATGCCACTATTCATTCATTCTCACATTCACACACTGGTAGAGGCAAGCTACAGTTGTAGCCACAGCTGCCCTGGGGCAGACTGACAGAAGCTGCTATATCGCACCATCGGCCCCTCTGGCCATCACCAGCATGGAGTAGGTGGAGTGTCTTGCCCAAGGACACAACAACCAAGACAGACAGAGCAGGGGATCGAACCGGCAACCTTCCGGGTACAAGATGAGCTTCCCAACCCCCTGAACCAACCAACCCCTAAGAGCTTCCTCAGTTCAATAAGGAAGATCTGTAGTCACCCATCTGTCTGCTTCCCAAGTGTTGGCGTCTAATCTAAGAATCACATCACTTCCACTTTCCCACGCTGTCAAGCTGATTGTAACATCACGGTCGGGTCCAATCAGCTTTCTGCCAGGCTTTTTCATGCCAATCAGCCTTCACTCTGCGTACTTTAAATCTCACTGCGCATCTGTCATTCTTCAAACCACTAGCCTACTTCACTTTATCAAACTGCTTCTATTTAAGTGGTTTCTTGATTTAACAGGTCTCCCAAATAGTTGGGCAATGATTTGGCTAAATTACACTAAGCTTTCTGAGAAATGTGATTAATCACAGTTAATTAATATTTACTGTTTAGTAAACAGTAAATATTAATTGTATTTACTGTTTACTTTATTATTATTTTGTCACTTTTACTCACAAACAGGTTTGGAGACAAATGACAAAAGCCATCCCAGTGGCCCCTAGTGGATTACAGACCTGTGGCTCTGACTTCTCACATCGTAAAGATCCTGGAGAGACTAGTCCCCTATCAGTTTTGACCTATAGTCAGACCACATCCAGAGCACTGTGAGGGTCATGTTTTTTTTTACTTTTCCAGTGCAATAAATATGATCCGGTCGACCCTACCAGGTAAGGAGCTGACAGCGAGAGAGTTGGATGCGTCTCTCGTGTCCTGGGTTGTAGATTACCTGACAGGAGGACCAGAATATGTGCATCTTCAACATTATGCATCTGACAAGGGGGTCTGCAACACAGGCCCACCACAAGGGCTATCTTCTCCCCTTCCTCCTCATCCTCTACAACACAGACTTCAGCCACTGCACAGAGACCTGCCATCACAGAAGTTTTCGGATGACTCTCCTGTGGGTGGATGCATCAGTGAAGGTGATAAGATGGATCACTAGGCTGGACTCCTTTGTCATGTGGTGTGAGCAGAATCATCTACAGCTATACATAACAAAAAAAAACAACAAAAAAACAAGGAAATGGTGACAAATGAATCCAGTGACCCCTGTTCCAATCCAGGGAGTTGATGTGGAGACAGTGGAGGACTATAAATACCTCAGAGTACGAATAGACAATAAACTGGACTGGGTTAAAACACCACTGCACTGTACAGGAAGGGCCAGAATCATCTGTATCTTCTGAGGTGGCTGAGGTCTTTCAACATCTGTCGGACGATGCTCAGGATGGTCTGCGACTCTGTTGTGGGCAGTGTCCTACTCTATGCTGCTGCATGCTGGGGCAGCAGGTTGATGCCAACAGACTCACTAGATTGACCCACAAGGCCAGTAACATTATGGGAATGGAGCTGGACTCTCTGAAGGTCATGTCAGAGAGGCAGATTTTCTCCAAGAAAATGAAGATGCTGGATAATACGACCCACTCCATGAAGTGCTGGCCAGCCCCAGGAGCAGGCTCAGTGAGAGACTGAGATTACAAAAAAGAACCACTGAACAACACAGTGGTTCTTTTTTGTAATCTCAGCCTGATGCTATCTGGCTATTCCTCCATCTCAAAACAGTGCACACTTAATATCTGCAAATCCACTACAGAGAAAATAACTATTAGTAAGATAAGAGGGGTGCATTATTTCAATTTCATTTATATTTTCATTTTTGCTAAATATTAGAGCTTGTTGTATTATTAGAGCTATTTTGTAATGTATTGTAGTATTTAATATGGTGCTTTAACTTGTTTACTCACCTACTGTCTACTTAACGTCTTGGAGCAACTGTGACCACATCATTTCCTCTCTGATTAATAAAATATTCTGATGACAAGTGTGCAAAACAAAACAAACAAGCAAAATAATCAGGAAGGTAGCATATGCTTTTTCACACCTTCTATTATTGCTGCAGCAGAGCAGTGACTGATGATACAAGATTCATTTAGTTTCCACCAGACATACAAATGTAGGGTTTGTCCTACATGGAGGAATGTTTGGGGGCCACTCTACCAGCTGTAGCCAGCAAAGATGAAGATCATGAGCATCAAATAACAGCATTTGAGAGCAGTCAGCCGTCCCGTCATCCACAGTCGCTGTATTTTACACAGGTGCTGGATCAGCCAACTATGTTGAGGTGTTTTGGTTGTGACTCAGTCTGACTTTCATACTGTTCATGGTTGTAAAGAAACTACGGCAGTCTCAGGCAGGAACAGTGGACCCAAAGTGTAGACTCACGGTAGGCAAAGATGCACTCAAAAGCAGCTTTATTGCTGGACATGAAAACTAACTAAACTGAAACTACAAATAACCTCAACAGGCTTGGCAGATGGAACACACAGTACAGGCTGAGGGAGATCGCAACACAGACCAAAGAAAACACAGGGCTTAAATACAGAGAGGGAGCAATCAGGGAATGGGAAACAGGAGGGAAAAACAGCTGGGACAAATCAGGGCTAACAAGAAAAGGGAAGCGAAACCAGATACATTAACACGAGACACGGACTTTCAAAGTAAAACAGGAAACATAACACAGACAGGCGGGCTTGACAAGGGGATACAGCTGACAGGGGAGACAGAGCAACCATGGAACACAGAGAGAGAAACCAGAAGACTGAGGACTCTAACAAAGAAACCAAAAGACTAGAAATGATAACTAATCTCAAAATCAAAGTTCAATAATAATGTAAAACTGAAAACTCTGGGTCAACGACCCAGGCACCCTAACGGGGAGACCAGTCCACATGTTCATGCTTTTCTGCATCTAACACACTTTATTAGCGGAGAAATACCAAGGCCTCAGAGAAGAGCTCAAGAAGATATGGAGGGTGTTAAATATCCCAATTCTTTAATCTTTGGCCTGAAGGAAGAACAACACTCGGTGTATAAATGCTCCATCAACAATCTCTTTATTCCATACAACACTTTGAGCATTAACGTCTAGACGGGAGATGTGCACTGGAGGGTGTCCGCCAGATCTCGAAGTGTCTGACCGTTTCTCACATTCTTATAGTGTCAGCCTCCCTCCAAAGTCATAAAACCTAAACATCCACATCCTTCCTCTCTCAGTGAGCCTAAGTTATGACCGTGGCTTCCTGTGCAGTATGTTCTGTTCTTTCTAATCAGACAAATAAGGCCATGATTCTCTGAAAACAGTATTTCTTATAAATCAGCAGTATAATGCATCATAAAACAATGTAATTCATTCACAATAAATCAGCAGTCTAATGTAATACAAATCAGTCTAATAAATGTAATAGTTATCACCTTCTTCTAAGTCAGGAGAATAATGCAAACTAAAACTACAAAATGATTTCACAATCTTTAATTAGAGGTATAAGGTGGCATAAGATAATATAATAATCTCACAATGGTGAAGATAACAGTGTCCCAGTGGTAATCGGAGCACTCGGTGCAGTGACTCCCAAACTAGGCGAGTGGCTCCACCAGATCCCGGGAACAACATCGGAGATCTCTGTCCAGAAGAGTCCAGTCCTAGGAACAGCTAAGATACTGCGCAGGACCCTGAAGCTCCGAGGCCTCTGGTAGAGGACCTGAGTTTGAAGGATAGATTGCCCGCAGGGGCAAGTGTGGAATTGGTTTGTTTAAAATTGTTTTTTATTTAAAAGGAGACTGATCTAATGTAGCTTTGCTTATGGAAAGAGAAAGTTCAATTTAGGTGACCCGGTTGACTGTTCCTTGAATTGAGCCAAAATATAGGGTCATGCTCACTGGTTGATAACTGGACAGGCAATATTATCTTTGTACAGTAGGACCTTGGAGGTCCTCAGTGCTTAATTACATGTGGATTAAAAAACTGATAACCTTAATGAATCCTGACTGTCTAAGCAGGTGAAAATGGGCTAATGGAAGTAATTATCTTGCCTGATCGGTCTGTTAGAGGGGAAGCTGGTTTTAATTCAGACAATTAAACAAGGGATATAACTCGTGGTGAGGAATGGACATCAAATTTGTCATTTGTAAAACATCATCTACATGGACACATTAGCTGCATGGATAAGTGAGGATTTATGAACTACAGAATGGGGGACACCCAATTTGGCTTTGAAAACAACAAAGCACTGCCATGCTTGAATGCTGTTTGCATGACTACACAACAGATAGAGAAAACCACCAACACATGCATACAGTACACATTTAAATAAAGTCTTGACCCATCTGTTTATCAATGACCTATCCTATGACCAATACCAACCCTACAGGGGCTGCATAATTGGGTGGTCCTGTTGATTTACTCAGTGTGTCACTGGCTACAAATGCTCAACCTCCTAATGTGTATGTGTACAGGTCACTGTGCAATTCAACACTGACTTTATTTTCCTTTAGGAAGCATGTCCTTCACTGTCCTTCAGTCTGTAACCAAAACACATGGCTGTAGCTCTTCTAATTTCTAACATGAAGTCTCAGGGGATTAAGCGAGTATATTCATTGGTTGACTGATATTTGAAATATGTGAGTGGGTGACAGCTTAACACCTTCAGCAGAAGAAGTAGCAGAAACGAGCATTAGTGCCTGAACAAACTGAAACCTGCAGTTTGGATATTAGCCATGCATTACGCATAAAGGACAAGCACATAGCAGTGCAGCTAGTTACAGGCTCTGAGCTTCAAAGCATACAGTACATACTTTTTGAAAACAAAATTAAAGCCTAACCAATGGGTGTGAATCGGTAGATCAACCAAATACAGTCCTGATGTTGCAAGCATCCTCAGAATTGGTGTTGTTTTAAAGTAACTACACAGCTACACAAAGTGTCTAAGAGCACAAGTATGCTTTTACTCAAACTGGTGACATTATGTTTTATGAATTACTAATTACTAAGCGTATACAGTACTCTGCAAAAGTCTCACGCCTCTCCTCATACTAGGTGCAGTGATTTTTGAAATGTGAAAGCATAATATGGTACAGAAGACAAAAGAAGACTTTGTATCATTCTAATAAGCTTGAAAATCAATATTTTGTTTGACCACCTTTATTCTTTAACACAGCCTGAAATCTCTTAGGCAAACTGTTTTGTAATGTTTTTCTAACCAGGTATGTCATGGTCCTGGGTGTTTCCCAGTGTTTCGTGTTTGAGTTCCTATATTGGTTATTCATGGTTTTGTTCTCTTGATGTTATTTGTTGTTCTGGTTTAAGTAGCTGTCTTCCTTGTGTTCCATGTGTCATATTCTTTCAGTCTCTGTGTCAAGTCTGCGTCTTTGTGATTGTCTCTTGTTTCCTGTTTAATTTTAAGGGGGTGTCCAAATTCATAGGCTGCATCCTCCTGAGGCTGCGTTTGTAGGCCGACTACGTCACAGCGGCGCGATGAAGGCTGTCCCAATTCGAAGGCTGCTCCTGACACGGCCGACAAATGCGTCCTTTATTTCATAAAGAATTGAGGGATGGGTCAGGTGTATCCTTCGTGGCCCAACCAATTCCAGCTTCCAGCAATGGCGGCAGCTACTTAGTTTTAATATTAATCTTATTACTCTTTCCGGGTCACAATATACACTCTCAAGATATTTTCAGGCAAGAATGTAGCTGTGTAAACTTCAAATATCTGCTCGGTTTATCAAGACATCACATATTTGCAAAAGTGCTCCGACGTTTTTGGAGACATCTGTTACCCACCAGCTGGATAGCTAGCCGGGACGAGAACAGCAAACTCCCGGCACATCGTTTTCAAACCCCCGCGGTGTTTCGCTACTCAGGTTAAACGTGATATATAAGTCACTTAGATAACTTAAAAAAGTTACTGTTTGGCTTTTTTCAGTATTTTATTTGTTCCTGAGTAAATCAGTTTGGCTGAGATTAAAGTTATAGTTTTCACACAGCTGAATAAACGTCAAGCAGACAACTGATTAAACAGAAGTGTGAGATGGTCGAGAGTTTATTCCAGTGTCCTGTTACATTTTAGATAGCAAGGAGCAGACGGATAGGCCTGGGCCCCCTCTCCCTGGTGGGTTGCAGAGTATGGGGGTGCCTACTGGGGTCAGCGGGGGAGCTGGCCCAGGGAGGGGCCACTTGCCCCTCCCTTCCTTCCCTCCCCATCTCCAGCTGCCTCCCTCTTCCTGCTCCACCACAATCACCCACACATGCAGGGCCTTGGGGTAAAGGTGTGTCACCAGGGTGCAGGGAGGCATCCCCTCCTTTGTCCCCTTCTGGCTGCCTGTGACTCAGTTTTATCTCACAATTTAGACATTCACATTACTCACACTCTCATAACACATACATATAGGATCTTGGGGGTGGACACGCTACACGCCATCTAGAAGACCATCAGAGTTTACAACCTCACCCCTGACGTCGTTGCCCACATCTCAATTTTAAATACACGTAGACATTGAGGGCTATCAGGAGGGGCTATGCGCTTACCTGCTGCTCTCTGGCAGGTAGCTCCAGGTTTGGAGTCTTCCTACACCCCCGTTCTCTGCGACCTGCTGGAGCGGGGGGGCTGGGAGGAGGAGTTGGCTGTCCGACTGGGGTCTGGAATGTGGGGCCTCCCTGCTGCTGCGGAGTCGGGGCGGTCTGCTTCTCTCCACCCCAGGGAAAAGGGTAACACTACCTGGGTCTGGGTGCAGTTTCCCCCTCTAAGGGTGAGGGTACCTAGACCTGGGGCTTAGATTACGCTTGGGGAGTGTGATTGTGTGTACAGTGTCTCTTTATGTCTGTCTGCACGTTGGTTGAGTGTTGAGTAATTGCTTATGAGAGCATGAGGGTGGGAATGGATGTTTGTATCTGTGTGTGTCTGTATGTCTGTGTCTATATGTCAGGTCGGGTATCAGACGCCACCTCTCTGGGGACATCTCAGGCCCTCCAAGGTATGGAGGCCTATCTCCCCCCACCACTTCCCCTGCCGGTGGCGGACGCCCTGAGACATCGGTGCATTGGTGGTTCTTTGTGTCGGGGATGGGCGTCCAGGTACACACCGGCTCACTCCTGGTGGCTGCTTGTCGGGGCCTGGAGCCTGGGGCTCGCTCGGGCCCCTTCGGGGGTGGGGTACCCATCTGTCACTCAGGCACAGCTGGCTGCCGGCGGAGCTCACGGGCACGTCACTGCAACCCCCCCTGGCTTCTGCTCCGCGGCTGCTGAGTGACCCCTCATCTGGGGCTCTCCTCAGCTCTTTCCGGGATAGTGGCGCGGCTGCCCCTCTGTTGGTCTTCCTTGGTCTCTTGTGTTCTGGGGGCCTCTGGATGTCTGGAGCCTGGATCTCCTCCATACCTGCTTCATGCCCAGGAGGACGGGGCTGTGGCCCCCCCACACCCTCTAGCAGATCATTACATGGAGGAACCTTTTAAATACAAGCGCGCTCATGCTCACAGGTGTACACACGTGTGCTCACACACACAAACTACACCCTTTTTGGCTCCTACCTCAAAGCACACTGTGCGCTGTCAATCACTGCTTATCTTGCCTGGCTGAGCAGCTCTCTGGGTGCTCAGCACCCCCAAAGCTCTGATCCTAGAATCGCCCCTGGTTGGTCGATTAACATTTTTAACTCAATTAACCAATCTGGAGCGCAGAATGACTCAAAATCCCTGAAACGTTTCTGTCAATGCATTTCAGGCAGTTTGTACAAAGTTTGTCAATTCTGTGCTCCAGATGGGTTAAATCCGTTAAAAACTTTAAGCGTGTTAATCGTGAACGCGGATTAACTTGCGCTAATGTTGACAGCCCTAATTATTTTTGTTATATCACTCTGTAAATAAAATGATGGTGACTCAAACTCCTCAGTGCCCTGAGTCATTTACTTTTTTCTCTGATTACACTTGATGACTCGAGTACACATAAAACGTTCTCATTAGAGACAGTTTAACATTAATATTAACTCATTCCATTCTTCTTGGGATTCTCTCCAGCTCCAACCCGTTCTCACTCCCAAATCGTAACATTTTACGCTAGGTGACAAATCGTCAACATATTACGTTTTCGGGCACCCAAGGCGTTCCTACGTCACGACATCGGAAAACTGCGGACACATGAGAACTGTTTGGACTCAATTTACACATATTCGCTTTTTCCCTTAAAATCGCTTTAGAAAACACTATTTCACCTCATTAACGTGCTGGTTAAGGTTAGGAATAAGGTTATGGTTAGGTTTAGCGATAAGGTTAGGTTTAGGCTTAGGTATACGGTTATGGTTAGGTTTAGGGATAAGGTTAGGTTTAGGCGTAGGGATACGGTTATGGTTAAGGTTAGGAATAAGGTTATGGTTAGGCATAAGGTTATGGTTAAGGTTAGGCATAAGGTTATGGTTAGGCTTAGTGATAAGGTTAAGTTTAGGGCTGCAGTACAGGGCTGGAAACCGCCGCGTACCATAACAACGTGGAAGGTCACCTTTCGCGTTCCTCAGGAACGCCGCAGGACGTGACAAAACGTCGGGATGTTACGCCTCGGGAGTGAGAACGGGCTCCCAGCTCGGTCCATTTGTGTTGTCTTAATTAGCAATTCACCGAGGCAAGGGCGTGTTCCTTCTGAGTTAACTCCTTTACTAAAAAACATCATTATTATGCCAGGTATTATTGGTATTATTGGCAATTTTTCACCTATTTCAAATTTGCCAGTTGCCAATTTGCTAATTTGATAGCAAGATTGTAAAAAAAAGTTGTGGAAAGTCAGTTCAAATCCTTATTGTGCAAATAGCAGATTTTTTTAAACCTGTTTTGGTCTGGTTTTAAAAGAAACATCCCACTAAAACTGTTCCTTTGAAGGCCTATACTAATCTGTGATTGCTCCTGATGCAGGCGATAGTTCTGTTCTGTTTGACCTCAGTGCACCCTGATACTGTTGACCAGAACATATCACTGCACATGCTTAATGTTCTGACTGTGATCTCTACCTCTGTGTTACATTGGTTTTCTTATTTATCTAATAGGACATTCACTGTTAGAGCAAATACATGCTCTCTAGCAATTACCTTGTTCAAAATACCATCAAGACTGAGACCATGATCATAGTTCCTCCTAAAACCAGTCAGGGTCTTACCTCCTTTTATTTAACTGCTAAGTTATTGATTCCTTGCTAGTTTCTGTTTCACGTGTAAAATTTTGTTCTTGTTCCTGTTTCCTTCGATTAAGGAACATTTATAAGTTGTGACATATGGTCTTTTTGGCTTAACTGTAGATAATAATTCATGCACTTGTGTCATTGTGCTTAGATTAGTGTAATGTCTTATTTAATGGCTTATATAAATCATCTCTTTCATGCCTCCAAGCGATACAAAAGGCTGTGGCCCGACTACGAACATGATCCAATGAGTGAGCTCACATTACTCCTATTTTATATTCGTTATACTGGCTCCCAGTAGATTTTAGGATTTGTTTTAAAGTACATACAGAGCACTAAATGTCCTAAACACTCTGCAGCCTGCAGTCTTTGATCACAGGCTCAGAATTTGTTCTTCTTTGTACAAGATTAAAGACTAGAGGAGGCAGAGCCTTTCAGTCTGTGACACCAAGACTATGGAACATTTTCTCACTGTAATTATGCTTAGCTGACTGTGGATTTACAAATAGTTAACAGTTTTTTTTTTTTTTTGAAAAATGTCACCAGGCTTTGTATTGATTGCCTTTTCACTTTATTTTGTGTCTTGATCTTTTATTACAGCAGTTTATTTTCTTGTTGAATTGACTCTGTTTTATTGTATCTATTTATCTGTGAAAAGTGTTTAATAAAGAAGCTTGTTTAATTTTACTCCCCAACAACATGAACTCCATTTGCACTTGTTAGCAGGCTAATGACTAATTATATGTGGCATCCAAGTTGTTGTTGAAGTCTGAGTAGCATAGCAGTAAATGTAATGTAAGGCTCTTTGCCTTCTTTCAGCTCCTTTTCTCTGTGTTTCTAATGGATTGTTATCAGGGACCAAGCAGCCAAGAACATACAGGCACAGGTATAATCTTCACAAAATGGGGTTTTATACCCCAAAAAGACAACACTATTAGAAAAATTCAAAATGACGAAACAAACTATTTTAAGAACCAAGTGGGCTCATGAAAGAGGTCAACTTAACAAACACTTAACAAACCTTGGCTGTGTCCCAATTCAGCGACCGCAGGCTTCGTAGTGTGCATTTGGAGACCGATTACGTCACAGCGATGCGACGTGTCCCAATTCGAAGTGTACTCCAAATGCTGTCGACAAATGCGCCGTCGATTTCCAAAATTTGAAGTGTGGTCCGGTGTAGACTTCGTGGTCCCAAATATCCCAGGATTCCGAGCGCGGTGGTGGGTGTGGATATTTTTTTCAGAAAGAAAACGGGGGATGGCTGAAGCGGGGCGGCCGAAGAGTAAACTTTCAAAAATAAGTACTGAATATTATGTCACTTATTTATGTGCAAATGTTTAATAATGAATGTGTTTGAACGAGCTGACGGTTCACTCGTTAAGCTGAAAGAAAGATGCTTTAATCACAGGAGTCACACATGTGTCCACTGTACCATCTGGGAACTCTTCTTGTTTAGCACTCGTAATAACACAAACACTAAATCCTCCTTCTCTTGTACTGTTTTGTAGCAGTGTGTACACCTGAGACTGTCACCTGTCTGTCTGTCCTGCACTCTCTCTCTGTTTCTTTCTCTCTGATTGTGGAATAAAAGTATGAACATGTATTTATAAGTTACACTTGTGTTTGAATCCTGCAGCTTATCACACATTTGATTTCCATGTGTGACAACTGCAAGTGTCCAGAGTGAGGACAGACTGAGTGACCCACTGCTGCACATCATCTGTGAGGCTTTGCACCCCTGATGATCCACCAGGACAAACTCAGCAGTGTGTGAGGAAGAGGAGGAGGAAGAGCCAGCAGCAGCTGACAGATGGAGAGAATAGACAGACTGTTCCCTGTTTGTGAAGGACTGCTAGAAAAGTTTAACATAACTAATTGTCTGTCCTGAATCAGTCTTATTAGGTAATGTTCAAATAATGTTATCATTCCAGTGTTTTCAGTGTGGGAGAAAGTACTCAGGGCCTTCAAGTTACACACTATGAAAGGCAGCAACAAGTTTAATATTCAGAAACCTAAAGTATGTATCAGCAGCAGAATGGACCTAAAAATAAATGTTTGTTTCAGTTCTATGAAGCTTTTTTTTTTTTTTTTTTTTTTTTTTTAAACCTGTCCCGTTTGGTTCTTTTGCCATCAGAATTATTGTCTAAAGGCGAAGAAAGATGCCCAACGGATTTACTTTACCAAATGGACCATCCCAGCCTTGCCGTAATGGTCCATTTGATTTACCTTTTATTGTTTATTTTATTTTATTTTTTTTTTACTTGCTAGATACGGGACAGGGGAAAAGAAAAGGGAGAAAGAAAGAGGGGGGAAAAAACAAAACAAACAAAAAAAAAACCAGCGGAGAAGAGGGACGGGGATAAAGGGCAAAAAACAAAAACCAACAAAATAAGCAGACAAAAAATACATATATCGATCACCTGGATCACCTGTTGAGAAAGAAAAAAGAAAACAAGCAGAAGAAAACGAGAGTAATAGAATAAACAACATCACAATGATGTATGGGAATATAACACTACATACTTAATATTAAACATTATTGTGCAGCATATTAAACATTATTGTGCAGTTCTATGAAGCTTTGAGTATTTTGGATTAGTAGTACTGCTGTGTTTGTTGCATCATATTGCTGTAATTGTTTATATGCTTTATATATTCTGAGGTAAGTTGATCTATAGTGTTACATCATATTCTATAAGGATATTATGTGTTTTTGTACTTTCTGCCCAGTTTGACCCATTTAGCAGAAGTCAGCCTGTTTAAGGCTCTGATATCTATTCTGTATGACTTACAGCAGTTATGACATGGTCTGATTTTCTCACCCAATAAAGGAATATTTCATATATCAGTCTACTCTTTATTCTATCAGAAACAGTTTTCACAGCTCATACATTTGCTTTTTACACATATATGTAAGCATTGAGCCAAATTTAGTAATGGCAACATATTAAAATAACAATATTTGTCTCTTATATATAATACATCTATATATACACTGTCAAAGATACTTGTCTTTGAGTGAAGATTTAAGATGATAGGAAATATAAATAACTGCAACTTGAATCTTTACTGAAGCTCAGTATTTGACACAGAGTTCAGGCTCACTGCTGTAATATATCATAATAATCTGACAATAAATATAATATTGGCCATATTATATTTACATTACCACAGTGAGATGATTTTAGTCTCCTGAACTCAGATAGCCTCAGATACTCAACTAATCAAAGTGATTTCATAAAAAAATAAAAAATAAACAAACAAAAAAACATTTTTTCTCCTGTATGAAACGTTTCTCGCATTTAGTATCATGGTTGCTAGGCAACCTGAGCAGCGCGACAAAGGCTAGACCGTTCCATTTCATGAGCCTCTCACTTCCGCACTTCTTGCACTTCATAGTACCCGCCGTACGTGAACTGTGTCCCAAAACGTAGGCTGCATCGTCCGGAGGCCGCGTTTGAAGGCCGATTACGTCACAGCCAGGCGACGAAGGCTGTCCAAATTCGTCGACTCCTTCAAATGCGGCCGACAAATGCATCCTTCATTTCCTTGAATTTGAAGGATGGGTCGGGTGTGTCCTTCGTGGCCCACCATATCCCAGAATTCATAGCGCGGCCCAGCCAATTCCAGTTTCCAACAATGGCGGCCGCTACTAAGTTGTAATATTGCTCATATGAATCTTTCTGTCACAAAATAAACTTTTAACATATTTTCAGGCGAGAAAGTAGCCGTGTAATCTTTAAATATCTGCTTGGTTTATCAAGACATCGCATATTTGCATAAGTGCTCCGACGTTTTCGGAGACGTCTGTTACCCACCAGCTCACTAGCCAACCGGGGGTTTCAATGGTCACTCGACCCGGCGAGAGCAGCGGACTCCCGGCTTAATCTTTTTTAGACCCCTGCTGTCTTTTGCCACTCAGGTTAAACATGATATATAAGCAATGTTGGGTAAGTTACTTTAAATTAGTAACATACTTACATTACTAGTTACTTCTATCAAAAGTAACTCAATTACTTCAAGTTACTCGTTACTTTCAAAGTAACTAGTTACTAGGGAAAGTAAATTTTCTTGTTAATGTGTTGCTTCCCTAACTGGATACCCAGCAAGATTGTAAGTCTTCTAGCTTGCTTACATGTTAGCACTATCCTGCCACACGTGCACTGTGCCACCTACCAATAGAAAGGAAAAAATAATGTGCAAATTTCCACGAGAAAAATCCCACGCCTGGACCGTCATCGACTGCCGCCATGATTCTAGCCTACGTCACAGCGTCACATGTGCTTTTTACATCCAACAGGAAACCTGCAGTCGTGGTGCTTTGATTGTACTCAGAACTCGGAAATTCTGCCTTCGGAGTAGGAAGATGTAGGTAACACCAGACTGCAGATGAGCTGCATACAGGGCTGGACTGGGACAAAAAATTGGCCCGGGCATTTTGACTAGAGACCGGCCCACCATTATAGGAAAAACCATAAAGCCTTTGAATGAAAACAAACGCTGTTGTGACTAGGGATGGGTATTGATAAGATTTTCACGATTCCGATTCCATTTTCGATTCTGTTTAACGATTCGATTCTTTATCGATTCTTTTTAAAAAGGAGAACACTAAGGTCGATTAGCTTAGAACTTTGTTTTATATCTTCTCTTTGAACAAGATAGAAATTTAGGAGTAACATGGCCTTAAAAACCCAACAGTGAGATCCACAGCCTACGGCTCTTCGATAGGGTGTCACAGAGTCCCCAGGAAAATTTTTTTAAATGTAAAACAATAAAATAAATATTCTTCTGTAGCAATAACAAAGTATAAAAAAAATTATTCTGTAGCAATTACACAAGAATATCCAGTAATGTCCCTGCCTACAATTAAACATATTCACTTATGGAAAATCGGGGGCATCTGCTGTGGCAAATGGGTGCAAGGCTTTTACCACAAACTTAGTCACTGCTCGGTGACATTCGTCTATCCTGGCCTGAAAGGAGACGCTAACGGTAGACTGCAGCGAGAACTGCCAGCATCTGAGCCAGCCAGACTCTGTCTCTCTCATCATGGTCACCTAAATGCACAGTAATGGCAGGTTTTGTAATAAGGCAGATCGCGCTAACATAATACGCACTGTTAGTTGATTATTTACCTGCCGCATTAACGGGAGAGGACGTGCAAACGTTACCGCTGCTGCTGGGTTGAGATTCAAGAGTCCGGAGCGGAATTAAAAACACGACATTCATTTAAGGTCATCGCGTGTTTTGTGAGCAAATGCTTTTGCGTATTCGTAGTGTTTTCTCCCTTAAATGAAATATCTACTTTGCAAGTATTGCAAGTTGCCCTGTTGTCATCCGTTCTCGTAAAGTATAACCAAACTTTTGAGCGTTTGAGCCGCCGTGTTTCCTGCCAGGTAAATGACGCTCCGCAACGTGGTGACGTCATTCGGGGCGACTGGAATCGATAAGGGAATCGTTTGTAAAAATGCCAAACAATGCACAGTTACCAGCTGTCAGCTACTTAGAAAAGGATCCTGGTGTTATTTGTCTCTCAGAAACAGTTCATAACTTCAACTCATTCATGTCACCTAAAAGGTAAACCTGTTTCTCCATCACCTGTTCAGCTCTGATGATTCAGTAAGGACATCTCCTGGTTTCATCTTCATGTTTCCCTCTCACCACATATCCAAACCAATATCATGACCAGCAGCTTTTACAGCTGTGGCTCCAGCAAACATCAGCTGATACTAGAAATTAATATTAAATAAATTCTTTTTTTTTAAATTATTATTTTTTTTGCCTGTCCCGTTTGGCTCTTTTGCCATCAGAATTATTGTCTAAAGGTGAAGAAAGATGCCCAACGGATTTACTTTACCAAATGGACCATCCCAGCCTTGCCGTAATGGTCTATTTGATTCACCTTTTATTGTTTATTTTATTTTCACTTGCTGAATACGGGACAGACTTGACTGGGGGAAAGAAAGGGGAGAAAGAAAGATGGGAAAGAAAAACAGCTGAGAAGAGGGACGGGGAAAAAGGGCAAAAAACAAAAACCAACAGAATAAGTAGACAAAAAATACATATATCGATCACCTGGATCACCTGTTGAGAAAGAAAAAAGAAAACAAGCAGAAGAAAATGAGAGTAATAGAATAAACAACATCACAATGATATATGGGAAGATAACAGTAAATACTAAATATTAAACATTATTGTGCAGCACGTAAGATCGACAGCGCACAGTGTGCTTTGAGGTAGGAGCCAAAAAGGGTGTAGTTTGTGTGTGTGATCACCCGTGTGTACACCTGTGAGCATGGACGCGCTTGTTTTTAAAAGGTTCCTTCATGTAATGATCTGCTAGAGGATGTGGGGGGGGCACAGCCCCGTCCTCCTGGGCATGAAGCAGGTGTGGAGGATATCAAAACTCCAGACATCCAGAGGCCCCCAGAACCAACACGTTCTCACTCCCAACTCGTCAAATGTGTGACGCATGGTCAGGCTCCCTCTGCTTCACTTATCGACGCGAAGGGTACCCCCCTGGCGTCGAGAATTGACGTGCAGGGTCCTCCTATTGAATACTATGCTGCTCCCTAATCGTTGTTTATCGACGACAAGAGATTTCCGCGGAAGAGCCTGTTGTCCGTATATTTATATATTTCCAAAATCACATTGTAGTGACGTGTACTGAACACAATATATTATATAATGTAAACAACTACCTGAGAAACAGCAGATACAGCAGATAAATTAATTATAGGCCATTACCTTTGTATCGTTTATTGCATTTATGGAGGGAGAGGTGTATGCTGGGTAATGGCACAGCTAGCGACCGGGTGACTTTATTCACCCGCTTCGGCTGTTATCAGTCCATACAATGGGCGTTATTAGCAGAAATCAGTCCCATAGATGTGGGCCATCCACCTGCTAGATTGTTCAGAAGCTTGTTATCATCCATCCAGATGGAGGATCACTGACAGGAGCGTGGAAGACTCCAGAATCCACTCTGGCTGGAATCCGGTGGATACAGCAGTGTTACAGGTAAGACCATTTAAACGGACAGCATTTATAGAAGGACTATTAAAAGTCAGCGAGTGTCAATAATGTTAATGTGGTTATGTTAGTAATACACCGAGTGCTGATATAACAGCTTTAAGATGCATTTGTAGATATTATTACGTGTTTTACCGTCTTTATGGTGCTAGCTTAAAGTTAGGGTGTAAACGTTAGCTTATATTGTAGTAAAGCTGTTACTGTGTAAACGATGTTGGCACAGAAATATTAGCTTCTGTCATGACTGATGAAGTTACTAGTTAATAAAGTTTCCAGTAAAACGATTAATCGCAGCCACAGATTGACAGTAAATATCTCGATTAGCTTCAATGCATCTGTAATAAATATGTGCAAGTTTCAGTGCTTCGTTTAAACTGTATGATACTTATACTGACCCAGGGTCAGTGTAAAATACAATCCTAGCTGTGTGAACAAAGCCTGGCTCTTTTAATCCTGCATGACAAACCTCAGGATGCAGGTTATTATGACTCTTTCCTGCTGGCACACCTGTCACACCTGAGAGTCAGCTAGAAACTTACAGTGACGTGGACATCATGCAAAGACTGCCAGACTCTGTAATACTGTAAATGATCAGTGACTCAGGTTAACACTAAACTTTAAACAGTACCTCTGTGTCTCTGTGTGTGCTGAACATCTAGGATTGAGTCCGGCTGCATTGACTGTGGGACTTTTCTGTGTTAAAAGCAGGTTGAAGACGGCTCAGAAACATTTGAAGATTAAAATTTAGCATTATGGCTGCTGGTGGTTTGTAAAGCCTCTACTCAGCTGTATTTTTGTTACTAATTTATGTTAGTTGTTGTTTAACACAGATTTCAGAAGAGCAAAGATGAGCACTGTTGCTTAATCCTTAATAGTTTAACCTGATTGGAAATCAAAAAAATCCAGATTCTTCTTCCACAGAAGTTTCATTTGTCAGTGTGGGACTGCTGAGTCACCTGAAGAACTCATTTCATTCTCCACGATGTTGATTTACAGAACTGTTTCACAGGAACTGATTCCTCCCAAAGGGTGAACTAGTGTGTTTCCATAGATTATCTCTGTATGAATGTACTTCTTAAATGAAGGCAAGTGTTTGTCCTTTTTTGTTCCTCAGGTACAGTACGTGATATTAAGGGCAGGCGGTCATCACTGGGGGAAGACAAGAAGCAGACGTACTTCCAAGAGGGAGCTGCAGTGAGGACACAGCCTGGTCACTGAGGTCAGAGGTCAGAATCTGAAACAGCTCAGGTTTATATTCTAGGGGTTATAAAAAAATTGAAATGTATTTATAGAGAAACCTTTAAATAATATTTCAAATAATAGTCATAATTATAATTATTATTAGAAATATCAAACATTTAAGTGGATTTTCTGTTACACGTATTGTCTTAGCCCTGCGATAACTGGCAGCCTGTCTTTGTCCTGTATCAGCTGGGATAGGCTTCATCCTCCCGCGACCTTGAATTGGATACATGAATTATATTGAATTGTATTCCAGTTATGTAATCTGATCATTTACAAACTCAAGGTATCCAATCAAAATGTAAGTAATAATGATAAAAATGGGAAAGCAGAAATAAGTGTGACATGAATGTAAATGTGTTAGCTGACATAGAGGACAGCTACATGTAGTCTGAAAAACCTTTGTTGTCAAGTTTGCAGGTCCATCAGCACGAGACATTCTTACATAGAAGAGAGTGTTAAAGTCTCTAACTCAGTGAAGTCCCGTCTGTTTGGATAAATATAGTAAGCTGATGTATGTGCATTTATTGACACATTTTCTTAAGTGCTTATCCAGTTCAGGATCACAGTGGAGCTGCAGCTGGATATGTTCAGTAAAGAAACCTATTATTATATTTAGAAACCTAAATATCTAAATATCTAAATATTTCCTGCCCGTTATATTTTAATGATGTAAGACCAGACGTCTGTTATCGTGTTACATTAGCATTCCTCACATATCAATGAGATGCTGTACAGTACAATCCTACTGACACAGCAGAGGGATAACGACGGCTATTTAACATCGTTGCACGACACATTCGAGCTGCATGATGCAGACAAAGTGACTAAATCATCTTTTTTGTGGTTTATTGTCTTCAAACCAGCAGACAAAGCCGATGGCAGAAGATCTTTGGAGAAGAACTTCAGGTCGTGTACTGACAAGGTATTTTTTTCTTGTTATCAAAAGACATTTGGAGTGACGGCTTCTACAACTGTGCTGATGTAAAGCTTACAGTCTAAGAGGTCACAGTGTTGATATTCAGCACAAAGAGAAAAGCTCCCTTGTTTGAATTTATTTACAATCATAGTTTTATAAATTCTGACTGTAAACAGCTTTTACAGCTTTGATATTGTTTGACACTCGATATCAGGTGATGGTATTTAATTTAAAGGTTTCTATGTCCCAATGAGCCATTTACACTGACCAGTGTCAGTTTGACTGTAACACATTCATTATTTAGATCCAGCATTTCTAAGAGAAAGAACTGAATGTAAAAAATGGCAGCCCTCAGGCCAGGTTTAATTGATAGAGATATATTCATGCATTATGAAATTTATGTATCGCAGATCATTTTTATTTATCTAGTCCTGGGAGACCCACCCCTTTCTCCCAAGTTAACTGCAACCCAAAAGAACTAGTGGGGCTATTTACACACTCACAACCAGTAGGGGTAAAAAGAGCCACCAAAAACCTGTCAGCCTGCACAGATACAGATGTGCTAAAAGCTATAAGAGTTAGAAGCTCTGCTTATGGAGAAACGTTCTAAGCCTAATAGAGGACAGGTACTCCTGCCCAAATAACATGATATAACCCCACATACAGCCCAGCCATAAGGAGAACCAAGTCATTTGGTTAAAGACAGCATGGGACCAAATGCATGTAACCAGCCTGCACCAACCTAACATTTCTTCCTCCTGAATTAAATGAATAAATGTATGAAAGTTAAATGACTACAAACCTAAAGCCACTAGTTCCCACACTGGAGTTCCCTGACACTGTGTTAACTGTACTGAGCTTGTATCAACAGTTGTAACAGTCTAAGCTACGTGAGACACTGCATTGAACGATTGTTTCTATCTTAATGGTTTCAGCTCATATGTTATTTTTCCTTTCAGTAGATCAAAGCAGCTCGTGCTCTTTCTGCTTCCATTTTGATGGCAAGAAGAAGAAAAAGAAGAAGAAGAAGACTTCAGCGAAGTGGCGTTCATGGTCTCAGTGGACAGTCATGGTCACATACTGCATGTGGTTTTAAAAGCAACATGTCTGTTCACCACAACAATGGAGATGTGTAATATCAGTGCAGCTACGGTTTGTTCTTGAACATCAGTTCTGTTTTCTACTTTGACCACTTAGACCAAAAAAGTCTTGTTTTCAGATTCTTTCTTTTAAATCTATAAAGCACCTGCTCATATTTTATTACAATTAGTTTCACATAAATAGTAGTGTTTCCTTTATGGTCTTTTAATGCTTACACTAGACTGTACACGTCTACATTAGAGACATTTCTGTTACCTATTTATGAGACTGGGCTGCTTGACTACAATTTGGAAATTGGTGCTATTGTTTGTTTTTTAATATGATGGACTGAACACAGGAGGTATCTGACTAAGCAAAGATTAATCTGATCCCATTTCTACCTGTCTCTACTGTTTCAACTGTAATTGTCAGGATATATATTTATTCCAGCTCTCATAGGGCAAAGGAATGACTCAGACTTGTCAAATGTTCTTTGACTTGATAAACAATTTGAAGTTCACAATTTTCTTACAAATAAAACTATAATGACAAACATGAACAGCTGTGCTTATTTATGAGACATGATTTTTTTTAATGTGTTCACATTTAGACAGTGTGCATCTGTATGCTGAAACTGTAATGGTGAACCTGAGGTGATGGTCAACACAAGGCAAATATATATAAATATAAAACAATACTGAAGTAATGTCTTTACCCTGTGCAGCGTGTGGACGCTGTGCACACAATCACCTTAATCACTGTAGTAAACGTGCACCGCTAGCTCACGTGACTGACTGTCTCCATGGTTACATCGTATATTATTAGCTATGCAAACAGCTTCCAAAGATACCGCCATAGCTCTGCAGCTGTAACACTTTCATGCTTTACAAATCATTTCACGTTTTTGATAGTTATAGACAGTTATAGACATATATACAGAATATGTTTTTAAAGTCATGCTAGGCTGTTGCTATGGTGGTTGCTGTGGACTAGAGTGGACCGCGCGTCCGATTCCTGTTGTTAGCTGTCCGCCGTAGGAAGCCTGCGTTCCGTTTAGAAGTAGCGCCAGTCTGCCGTAACTCGAACTCAAACCCGCTTTGTTCTGTAATTAAAGGGCTTTTACAGCCGTTCATGACACACACGCACACACACATAAAGCACTTTGCCTCACCATGAGAATGCAACTTTACTAAAACCTTTAAAGTGTCTGATATAGGATAGAAAAATGAAGCAACCAGAGATTTAATGATGAAGACTCTGGGTTCTGTAGTTCACGTTTTACAGTCCTGAAGGACTCACTTCAAATAATTTATTGAAGAGGAGTTTAGAATGCACTTTACATTTAGACTGTTGCTGTTTAATTTTTTACATTGTTACTGTGTTATGTCATGATAAGGTTCACCTGCTGGGGGTTTGATGGATCAGCTGGACAATACAGTCAAAGACAGACTTCATCCATCATGTGCAAAAATCCTAGTTGGATTTTTGTTTTCACTCATGTTTTAGAACCAAATATTGAAAGCATTTCTGACAGACTGGACACCTGGTCAGGCTGTACATTACCTTTCACTCAAGCATCCCAGGACAGAGCCCTGCCCCACCATGAGCCTGGGTGGATACGTGGTTATAATATAAAATGACTGATACTAAATATGAATATTTCATGAAAATCAAATTATAATATGAATTCCTAGGTGTTTTTTATATCCAGCAAAAGATTGATTACATATGTCTGAATTGCTAACCCTAACCCTAGCTCAACAGACCACAATGCCCTGGACTGTCACTATTATTACATGCTGTGAACAGAAGTAGCTTTGATCACAATTTATGTTGTAAAAGAGAAGGAATATTGAAAAAAAGATCAACATTGTGATATTATTGACCAGAAACTTGCTTGCCAGACTCTCACAGCACAGGATCAGACTCACTGTGCATGACGGCTCAGGCCAATAATGTTTGTCAGTTGTTTAGTACTTCTGTACAGTTAGGGTCACTGTCTCTGTGTCAGTATAATTAATATGCAGAAAACACTAAAAGTTGATTGTCTTCCAATATTCTAGCATAATAAAAAACTTTGACTTTGTTAGTACATATTGTTACAGTCCTAATGCCAGTATGATTCTTCATAATGCCTGCTTTGAAATACTGAACTTTAAAATTGACCTGATGAAAGATAATTTACAGTTGGAGTCTGTCAGGATAATTCTGACTGTAAGATCACTGTATTAATCTGAATCCTTCTGAAATGTGCTGTGAATGAATGCTGATGCAATTCACTGTGTGAAAGCTGTTAATAAAATGAATCTGTGACACATGCAACACATTCACAGAGGAAGAGGACACAAAGGGAGGACACGTAGAGGCTGTGTTAAAGTCAGAAATCCAAATCTTTAGTCAAAAACAGGCGGCGGTTACAAACAGGAAGACAAGCAGTCCATTAAACAGTCTACAGGGTCAAACATGCAGAGAATTCAAACAGCAGTAAAAAATAACTGAACACTGAAAAACTTAAAGCAATGTGTGACGCAATAAAAGGAAGCAGCGCAGTATATTCACTGAATTACAAAATTACAAAAGAGAAAAACGACGATTTCTAAGGTTTGTTTTCTAAATGCAGGCAGAGTGTGGCTGGTAAAGATGGAAACATACAGAATGTAAACTGTGTGAGTTTGGTGAACTTTGTTAGTAACAAATGAGGTAAAAAAAACCAACACAAAACAGACAAAACACAGAAAGAGGCTCTCAGTATTCATTAATAATTAGAAAGCATATAAACATTCTGGTCGTGGATTTTTACAGTCTTAGTTCCGCTCGCTGTCATCACTATAATCATCATGATCAATGGCGAGATCATTAGGTGGGCGGGACTGTCTCTGTTGATGTCACCATGAAGGAACAGCATCTGGCACGTGTTGGTGAAACAGCCCAGTACTGGTTTAGTTTCCTCTCCAGCTGTTGGACATTTGACACTTCAACATTAAGGGGAAGAAGAAGAAACAGTGTTAGGTCAGGTGACCACATGGTTTCTAAAAAAACTGACAGGAAGTAACCAGGCCGTTAGAAATGGATATCATGTGTTTATAGTTACTGTATGTTAGGTAACTCTACTTACCAAAAGCAAAGCTGCTGAATGTTGCAGGAACATGCCCATGTGTGGTGGTCATTCAGTGCTGCTCCGGCAGGTTAGACAGTCCAAGACTGATATCCTGCCCATCTAAGAGCTTGAAAACACACATGCAAAGATTTAATTGTATTACAGTCAAAGTTGGATGTTCGTTTTTGTCCTTTAGAAATGTTTGTGTATTTGAAAGCACTAACATTTAGGGATGACTCGGATTGTCTCTCTATCTCCTTTAAAGGGGAGACAAGTGTGTCCACTGATCCACGTCACTTTACCTGGATGATGACTCCTCTCTCCCTCACCCAGAAACACTCCTAAAATAACCAAGCAAATAAATAATACCGAAGATTTACTCACATTTCAAAAACATCAAAAACATCTCCCTTTGATTCCATTACTCCATTCCTGCTGAACATCAGGCAACAAATGTCCCAGTAAATCACAGTAAAATGTAAAGCACATGTTTTCTCTGCTTTGTCTAACCTCTGCAGAGCCCCTCTGTCAAGAAAAACATATCTTTAAGCATAAAATAAATATACATTTCATAACACGTCACTGGACAAACCTCGGTCAGTTGATTTCCTCTGTGCAGTGCAGACGAGCATCAGTCAGCAAGTCAAGGTGGTGAGATGGACTCGTGCCCTTGGTGACTCTGCTAGTTCTTCTGCTTCTGATGAAACACCACCGTCTCTCCACACCGTCACCATCTGTGAGCACAAACTGAAGCTCTGCTCTGCCAGCATGTAGGAAATCACATATCACACACACAAGGGTGAAGAAACATTAGAGCTCAACTTTGGATACTTTAGATCTAAAAATCAAAGTAGCTCTTAGTTTCAGCAATCAGTGAACAGACACAATGATACCAAACTGATTCTGTATGAATACAATATGGTATTTTCAATACAGGTGTCAAATTAATGTATTAAAACTAATACAGATATATGTATATATATATTTGATAAATTAGTTTGCTAAATTAGAACATACATATATATATATATATATATATATATATATATATATATATATATATATATATATATATATATATATATATATATATATATATATATATATATATATATATGTACACATTATTTAACAATTGCAACTGAAAGAAACTAAATATTGAACAAAAATATATTGTCACATTCTGCATTCTCTAATACAAATTTCACAAAGTAAATTTTTGATTAACAGAAAAAATATGAATTACAAAAAATAATTGTATATTATTAAAATATTATGCAACCGTGACCAAAGTCAGAATCATCATTACAGTATTGTGGACTTACTGCTTGGGTAATAGTGATAAACTTCAGGGGAGATAATTGATGACAGAAAACTGTAAACAACACTCTGAAGTCTGAAGCTGCTTTTCTTGTTTCTGTGACCTCAGCACGCTGACAGACTTGAAGTTGCTAAAGATTTCAAAAAGTGATAATTATAGGGAAGAAACTTCTCTTTTTCATCCGTTTAATCAAACATTTGATGCCTCAGCTGTCTCAGTCCTATAGCATTCTGCAACTACAACTAACCTGAGGAGGCTTGGATTTGGCTGCAGGTGCCCCTGTACATCCTTCTCAGCAGCACACATGTGGGTACCATTTAATCACACTTCGTCCTGAGCTTTGCTTCATCACAAGACTAAAGGTGGCATCCCGTGTCACGGTCTTATCATCATCCAACTGGAGAAGAAACATTTATGGTCATCCTGGTTTTGTTTTCTGATTCTGCAAAAAGACTGAGGACAACAAAGCCCAGAGAACAAGAGATACACAACATCCAACATTCAGACTCAACAGCCTCCATAAATGAAGAGCACCAGGTTGGTCCAGTTATACTAGATATAAGCATAATTCACATTACTGTGTATGAATAATAATCAAGAGACAAACTTTGAAGATGCAGAGCATGATGTCCCATCATCAGACTGTAAACAAATATCCACCAGGCTTCTTTGTTGGCAGAGGTGATGATTCTCCCATCAGGGATCAGTAGCGTGTATTAACATGTGGTATAAGCAGCAGTCACTGAAATATTACTGTTTCAGATAAGAAATCTAGCACATAAAAGCCAGGGTGGGAGGGATCTCTATAAACTGACTTACCTCTGCAAGTGTGAGGCTGTTCCTCCAGCTTCAACAAAATTATAACTCTCCAGTCACAGACAAACAAAGAAACTCCAGCTGGGAGATAGAAAACACTGTCTGGGTCTTGCTGGATGTTGCTGGTCAGAGTCTCACATTAGCAGAGTGCTGCTTGGTCCCACTGACCCATGTGGACAGTGACTGTGGAGAACTGTTCTGGAAAATGGAAAAGAGAATTAAAATGACAAAAAGCCAAACAGGCTTTCCACAAAGACTCTCTTGGAATCAGCAATCAAAAAATCATTGGTTCATATTACAATTAAATATGAACAGGCTCCTTAAATGTAAGCAGTTAAGATCTGATTTGATTTACATCCTTCACACAGCACATGTGTCCAGGCTGTCAGGTAAACATAGAATTAATCTCAGGTAACATGACTCACAGTAGAGATTCAGTAAGAAAGATTGCTAGCTCTAATATTATTACCACACCAACAGCTCAGATTTCTAGAAGTATTTAAACAAATGTCAGTCTATCCATTCATTTTCTTCTGAATATTCAATTCATGTTCACAGGGGGGGTCTCGTGGAATTTTGTAAAGTCTGCAACACAGAAAGAGCTGTGATCAAGCTATTTATTACTGCGCGCAGGAGAGCCAACACACATCAAACATCACAGTTCACAGTCATGCCAGCTCTGCCACAGAAGTCGTGCTCCTACATCTTTATGCATTCCAAGGAAGAGGAAGTTACAAACTGATCATACCACACTTCACACGCCTCGCTATGAAACCTAACGGATCAATGGTTACGCTGTTTTGTGCCCTTGGCCTTATCAGCACCTGTAAAGGGAGTTGTTTTCTCAAACTGCTGATGCTGAAGTAAGTTCATCTAGTTTTAGAAACTTTCACTGATCAGTCTATAACAGTGTCACAAATAAGCATATGCATAAGCACTTAAATACTTTAAATGAGAATAATAGAACATTTCTATTACAGGAGCCAGAGCCTGTCCCAGTAGTCATAGGCAGAGCACACCTGGACAGGTACCAGTCTGTCAGAGGACTAACAGAGAGACAGACATCAGAGTAACAAATCTATTTAAAATTAATGTAAGCTTGCTACAGCTGTATGTATGAGCATGTGTTTCTGTGCTCTCAGGAACCTGGAATTCATTTTTAGTCTACTTTAAACAGACCTCACAAAAGGCTGATGTGGCTAGGTCAGTAGTCTGATTTAAGTACGATGCCTTTGGCCAGGGATTAATCTGCACTGCAGTCTTACATATTATCCCCACACCTGAATCAAAAATATTGATATTTACATATAACATTTCAGCTGATGCAGCCTGACTCAATCCTAGATGTTCAGCACACACAGAGACACAGAGGTACTGTTTAAAGTTTAGTGTTAACCTGAGTCACTGATCATTTACAGTATTACAGAGTCTGGCAGTCTTTGCATGATGTCCACGTCACTGTAAGTTTCTAGCTGACTCTCAAGTGTGACAGGTGTGCCAGCAGGAAAGAGTCATAATAACCTGCATCCTGAGGTTTGTCATGCAGGATTAAAAGAGCCAGGCTTTGTTCACACAGCTAGGATTGTATTTTACACTGACCCTGGGTCAGTATAAGTATCATACAGTTTAAACGAAGCACTGAAACTTGCACATATTTATTACAGATGCATTGAAGCTAATCGAGATATTTACTGTCAATCTGTGGCTGCGATTAATCACTTTACTGGAAACTTTATTAACTAGTAACTTCATCAGTCATGACAGAAGCTAATATTTCTGTCCCAACATCGTTTAAACAGTAACAGCTTTACTACAATATAAGCTAACGTTTACACCGTAACTTTAAGCTAGCACCATAAAGACGGTAAAACACGTAATAATATCTACAAATGCATCTTAAAGCTGTTATATTAGCACTCGGTGTATTACTAACATAAGCACATTAACATTATTGACACTCGCTGACTTTTAATAGTCCTTCTATAAATGCTGTCCGGTTAAATGGTCTTACCTGTAACACTGCTGTATCCACCGGATTCCAGCCAGAGTGGATTCTGGAGTCTTCCACGCTCCTGTCAGTGATCCTCCATCTGGATGGATGATAACAACCTTCTGAACAATCTAGCAGGTGGATGGCCCACATCTATGGGACTGATTTCTGCTAATAACGCCCATTGTATGGACTGATAACAGCCGAAGCGGGTGAATAAAGTCACCGTGTCGCTAGCTGTGCCATTACCCAGCATACACCTCTCCCTCCATAAATGCAATAAACGATGCAAAAGTAATGGCCTATAATTAATTTATCTGCTGTATCTGCTGTTTCTCAGGTAGTTGTTTACATTATATAATATATTGTGTTCAGTACACGTCACTACAATGTGATTTTGGAAATGTATAAATATACGAACAACAGGCTCTTCCGCGGAAATCTCTTGTCGTCGATAAACAACGATTAGGGAGCAGCATAGTATTCAATAGGAGGACCCTGCACGTCAATTCTCGACGCCAGGGGGGTACCCTTCGCGTCGATAAGTGAAGCAGAGGGAGCCTGACCATGCGTCACACATTTGACGAGTTGGGAGTGAGAACGTGTTGCCAGAACACAAGAGACCAAGGAAGACCAACAGAGGGGCAGCCGCGCCACTATCCCAGAAAGAGCTGAGGAGAGTCCCAGATGAGGGGTCACTCAGCAGCCGCGGAGCAGAAGCCGGGGGGGGTTGCAGTGACGTGCCCGTGAGCTCTGCCGGCAGCCAGCTGTGCCTGAGTGACCGAGCCCCAGGCCGAGAGGCTGAGGGCACCCCACCCCCGAAGTGGCCCGAGCGAGCCCCAGGCTCCAGGCCCCGACAAGCAGCCGCCAAGGAGTGAGCCGGTGTGTCCCTGGACGCCCATGCCCGGACACAAGGAACCACCAATGCACTGATGTCTGAGGGCTTCCGCCACCGGCAGGGGACGTGGTGGGGTGAGATAGGCCTCCATACCTTGGAGGGCCTGAGATGTCCCCAGAGAGGTGGCGTCTGATACCCAACCTGACATATAGACACAGACATACAGACACACACAGATACAAACATCCATTCCCACCCTCATGCTCTCATAAGCAATTACTCCACACTCAACCAACGTGCAGACAGACATAAAGAGACACTGTACACACAATCACACTCCCCAAGCGTACTCTAAGAACCGGGTCTAGGTACCCTTGCCCCTGGAGGGGGAAACTGCACCCAGACCCAGGTGGTGTTACCCTTTTCCCTGCGGTGGGGAGAAGCAGACCGCCCCGACTCCGCAGCAGCAGGGAGGCCCCACATTCCAGACCCCAGTCGGATGGCCATCTCCTCCTCCTAGCCCCTCCGCTCCAGCAGGTCGCAGAGAACGGGGGTGTAGGAAGACTCCAAACCTCCCTCCACCCGCTCATATGTAGTGTTGATGTATGTGTGTTCTAAGGTGCATTTAAAACCCAGGAGGGCATGGAGCTACCTGCCAGAGAGCAGCAGGTAAGCGCATAGCCCCTCCTGATAGCCCTCAATGTCTATGTGTATTTAAAATTGAGAGGTGGGCAACGACGCCAGGGGTGAGGTTGTACACCCTGATGGTAATTTTGAGTCCGTGTTGCGTGCCCAACCCCAAGATCCTATATGTATGTGTTATGAGAGTGTGAGTAATGTGAATGTCTAAGTTGTGAGATAAAATTGAGGCAGAGGCAGCCAGAAGGGGACGGGGGGGACCGGGGGGGGGGGGGGGGGGGGGGGGATGCCTCCTCTGCACCCTGGTGACACACCCCTACCCCAAGGCCCTGCATGTGTGGGTGATTGTGATGGAGCGGGAAGAGGGAGGCAGCTGGAGATGGGGAGGGAAGGAAGGGAGGGGCAAGTTAGAGAGTTCCTGAAGAGAGGAAAGTTCCTGCAAGATGTGACAACCTCCCCCACCAGTTGAAGAGCCCCCCAGGTGGCTCGATGCACCGGCGGCACCCTGCGCCGGGCCCTCATACACCCACCCGCCCACAACCTCGGCAACACACCAACCAGGACCCAAGTCCCTGAGGCCCCGCCAGGGCCCCAGCCCAGAGACGGAGCGCCCCCACAACCTCACGCCCGTCCCGGACCCACCCAGGGGCAGCCAGGCTACCAGGTCAGTAACCCACGTCCTTCAGCACAGACCCTCCCCTAGCCCCGCTGCACGCAGCCACGAGGAAACCGTCACCTAAGAGCCAACAGAGCCCCTAATTGGCCATGACCGCTACCCCGGGTTGAGCCCTCCAAGGAAGATGCTCCTGGGGAACCCCCCGACGCCCTAAGCCTGTCCCTACCCCCACACCAATCACAACAGTGAAGGTGGGACCAAACTATGACCCCCCACCCCCACTAGGTGATGGAGCTGATCAAAGGAGCCCAGAGCAATTGATCTGATGTGGTGGCAGAGGCTGTATCAAGACTAATGTAATCTAATAGATAATTTCTATATTGGTTTGAATTAAGATTATTTTTATTTTTCCAGTTCATGAGGACTGTTTTCTTGGCTATGCATAGGGCAGTGAAAACCATATGGGCTATATTCTTTTCTGTAGTGACATTATCTAAGCTGCCCAACAAACACACTAAAGGGGAAGTTGGAATGTTACATTTCAGACACTTCGATAAGTCTTCACATATCTCGCGCCAAAACTTCTGAACTGGTGGACAGAACCAAAGAGCGTGGATATAATTGTCCGGTGAATTGGTTTGGCAGTGTGAGCAGTTGTTGGTAGACGTAAAGCCCATCTTGAACATCTGATGACCTGTATAGTGCACTATATGTAGTATTTTGTATTGAATTAATTGAAGACTGGGATTTCTAATTAAATGAAAGGTTTTTAAGCAAATCTGAGACCAGACGTTTTGGTCTAAGTTAACTGATAAATCCGCTTCCCATTTTGCAATAGGAAGTGATATTGATTCATCTGTTTTAGAAAGCATTCTGTATATTTTGGATAGTAATTTGGAGGTTTTAAGAGTAAGAAATTGAACCACACTTGGTGGTGTTTGTAGTTCAACTTGACCCGGTTTAAATTTCTTTTTTACTATGGATTTAATTTGTTGATATTCTAAAAATCTTTTCTTGTTGATCCCGTATTGTGTAACTAGTCTGTCAAATGAAATAAATTCTGTTCCTTCTAGTATATGTTCTAAATATTTGATTCCTTTACCACTCCAATCTGAAAAGTTTATCATATTATTGTTTAGTAATATGTCAGGGTTGTTCCAGATAGGTGTACGTTTGCATGGGATTAATGAAGACTCTGTCAACTTCAGAAACTCCCACCATGCTGTCAGAGAAGAGCTGATGTTGACGCTTTTGAAGCATTCATGTCGTTGGATGTTTGAGCTGATAAATGGTAGATCTGAAATCTCTAGATTATTGCAAAGTGCTTGTTCTACATCTAGCCAAGGTTCATCTAAGAGGGTATGTTTTTGCCATCCTGAGATAAACTGAAGCCTGTTGGCTAAGAAGTAGTGCTGAAAGTTAGGTAGTTCTAATCCTCCTTTATCCTTGGTCTTTTGTAGTGTTTTTAAGCTTATACGTGGGGCTTATTTTTCCAAAGGAATTTGGACATATATGAATCTAGAGATCTGAACCAATCTTGTGGTGGTTTAGTTGGGATCATTGAGAATAAATAATTTATTTTTGGTAATACCATCATTTTTATAGCGGCAACCCTTCCCGTGAGTGATATGGGTAGACATTTCCACCTAGCCAGATCACCTTCTACTTTCTTTAAAAGTGGGATATGGTTTAATTTAGTTAGATCTGCAAGCTTGGGAGAAACATTAATACCTAAATATTTTATATTTGCCGATTGCAGTGGAGTAGAAGAGGAATTATGGAAGGAGCAATTAATCGGAAGGACTGTAGATTTTGACCAGTTAATTGAGTAATCTGATATTCTTGCAAAAGAGTTTATCAGTTCAATCACCCCAGAGAGATTGGTTTGTGAATTTTGGAGAAAGAGTAACACATCATCCGCATAAAGGCTGATTTTATGTTCCACGTTCTTGCATTTTATGCCCTTAATTACTGAATTCTGTCTAATTGCTGCTGCTAGTGGTTCGATAAAAATTGCAAACAGTGAAGGGGAGAGCGGGCATCCCTGCCTGGTGCCCCTCAGGAGACAGAAGCTGGAGGATGTCTGGTCATTTGTTCTGACACAAGCTGTTGGGGAATTATATAATATTTTTAACCAGTTGATGAAAGAAGATCCAAAACCAAATTTGTGTAAAGTTGCAAATAGAAATTTCCAGTTAACTCTGTCAAACGCTTTTTCTGCATCTAAAGAAAATATTGTAGTTTCAAGGTTTTTACTGTACGAGTAGTCTATCAAATTAAGTAATCTACGTGTATTTGTTGATGAGTGCCTACCTTTTATGAAACCAGTTTGGTCAGGATGAATTAAGAGGGGGGTTATTTTCTCTAGTCTCTTTGAGAGAGCTTTGCAGATTATTTTAAGGTCTACATTTATAAGGGATATTGGACGATAGCTTGAGGGATATACAGGGTCTTTGCCTGGTTTTAGCAGGAGATTAATGTTTGCAGAATTCATATTTGATGGAAGTCTGCCGTTTTCTTTGATTTACAACAACGTTCTGTAAAAAACTGGTGCTAGAATCGTCCAGAATTCTTTGTAGAATTCTGCAGGAAAGCCGTCTGGACCTGGAGCCTTATTATTGGGCATACTTATCAGGGCTTCCTGGAGTTCACCTGATGTCAGTGGTGAATCCAATGCCATTGCTTGAGAGTCTAATAATTTTGGAAGAGTTATGTTGTCTAAAAACTGATCAATTTCCTTTTTAGATGGGTTTATTTGTGGTGAATACAACATTTTATAGAAATCCCTGAAAATGTTGTTTATTTGTTTCGGTTCATATATTGTGTTCCCAGATGAATCTTGAACAGCACATATAGTTGGTTTTTCTTTATTTATTTTTAGCTGGTTTGCTAGAAATTGACCGGATTTATTACTATGTTCATAATTTTGTAAGCGTAGTCTTTGTACTAAGAATTTTGTTTTTTTTAATCAATTATCTCATTTAATTCTAGTTTTGTTTTGCGTATTTTGTTCAGTGTTTCCTGATCTTGGTCGGATGCGTAGGCTTCTTCTAGTGATTTGATGGTTTTTTCTAATTCCTGAATATTTTTGTTTTCTTTTTTCTTTTTATGTGATGAGAAAGAAATTATTTTACCTCTCATCACAGCTTTCCCTGCTTCCCATAGAACAGAAGCTGATGTTCCGGGAGTGTCATTAAAATCTAAATATGAAGTCCACTCTTTTTTAAAATATTTAATAAAGTCTTCATCTTTAAGCAGTGATGTATTAAATCTCCACTTTTTACTTGGCGTAGTATTATTCTTAGTGTTAAAGATACAGGAGCATGATCGCTGACAGCTACAGGGTGAATCTCAGTGTCTGAAATGTCCCTCAGCAGTGAGCTGCTGACCAAAAAATAATCCAGACGAGAGTAGGAGTGATGAACATGTGAGAAAAAAGTATATTCCTTACTGGTGGGGTGAAGGGAGCGCCATGCATCGCAAAGACCAAAGTCGCTCATATACTGTTTGATTATATTTATGGACTGCCAATTACGCTGAGTTCCTGCTGTATTGAGCCTATCCATTTCTTCATTTAGTCCAAGGTTGAGGTCGCCTCCAAGAACAAGTGTGCCATCTAAGTGTTCAGAGAGTGCACTGAAAAAACTGTGAAAGAATGAGGGATCATCAACATTTGGACCATATACACTTACAATACATAGCTTTTTATCAAGTATAGATAGTTTAATGATTAAGAATCTGCCCTCTGGATCTATAACTGTATCGAGTACTGTGAAATTAATATTTTTATGTATTAAAATTGCTACTCCCCTTTGTCTAGAATTATAACAAGCTGAGAACACATTAGGAAACTCAGGTGTTTTAAGTTCATTCGAACCTCTAAGAGGTCTGTGGGTCTCTTGTAAAAGGACAACATCTGCCTGTAGTTTTTTGAGTTGGTTAAATATTTTTAACCTCTTTTCTCTGGAGCCAGCTCCATTTACATTCCATGTAACGAATCTTAGTTCACCCATAGATGTCTGTGTATAACTAGGGGTGTGCGGTGTGTGTGTCGCTTAGACAGGTGGAGAGAATACATCACTTGTTCGTAAATAAAGAGAGGGAGAGAGAGAAAAAATGTGTGGCGAGATGCTCCCTGAGTCTGACTATGTGTTTGCATATTTACTAATATGAGTATGCTTGGCTTAAGTGTGTGTATCCTATACGACTGTGTGCGCTGTCTGACTGATGTAAATGTGCTGCCGTTGAGCGCATGACTGTGCGTGATCATGCTCTGCGTATGTGTCGAAATAAAGGATGTTGTTTGTGGATGAGTGTGGAAGCAGGTGATTGAAGCAGTGAAAGAAAGAAAGAAAGAAAGAAACCAAGGACAAGGGTGAGCAGCATAAAAACAAGAGGGGGAAAAAGAGAGAAAAAATATTATAATAATAATATTAAATAAATTCTAACAACAGCTGATCAAGCTTAAACGTGCTGCTGTTGTTTAGCGCGACATCCGCTGGTTTCCTGTTTCTGGCGCAAAGTGGGCGATAAACAAACAAGAGAGAAAAGCCGATCAGCTGATCATTGATCAGTTTCATGATTGAAGTAGCAACAGGAGAGAGAGGGGAGAGAATGAGAGAAGAAGAAACAGCTGTGCAGCGTAAAGACGCAGAATAACTCCAGCTTTGTGTCTGAAGTACGGGCCAAACTTTGTTCCTTTTCAGCTCAATACGAAACGCGTAATATTTTCTCTGAATACGAGACGATTCCGTTTTTAAAGGGCAGTTGGCAACTCTAATAACTAACCTTATGAACAAAATAAAGTTCACTATCAGTAACATCATAGCACCCACCCAGCTGTATAGAAACTCCGTCAGCTAGCTAGTACGCAGTACGAGTTATTGTAACTGACTGTAAAGAGTCAGCACAACGAAAATAAACTCCACCTAAACTTGGTTTATATCTGACCCAGATAGACTGCAGGTCATAACTTCTTACCTGAAGTTCAGTTCACCTGACACTCGGACCGGCGGCCGCCTCGGGTCTCTGCTCCTCCTGCCTCCCCCTTCCCTCATCCACCTGCTGGCCTCTGTGGAAGGTCCGCCATAACAACTGAGTTATTTTTATACATCTGTCACCTTTCATTGTTTATACCGTTACGTAAAAAAAAAGATGAAAAAAAAAAGAAACATCGGCAGATCAAAACAAAAAATCACCATCGGCCCACCGAGTCCAGCTATGGCTACATATGTGTTTAGTAGTAATTTCTTTTTGTAGAGGGCTAGCAAAAGAACCGTTTTCGAGGGCATCGCCATATTGGAATCCCAACTTGTCCAACGAGGCTAACCAGAACGCCGTTTACTCGAGTGTGACATTATTCACACTTTTTCTGTGTTTTCTTTGTTCCTGAGTAAATCGGTTTGGCTGAGATCAAAGTTATTAGCATAGATTAGATTAAATAAAGCTTTATTAATCCATCAGGTGGGTTCCTCCGGGATTTTTGCACAGCTGAATAAACGTCAAAAAGAAAACTGATTAAACAGAAGTGTGAGACGGTGGAGAATTTACTCCAGTGTCCTGTTATATTTTAGATATCAAGGAGCAGACGGCCGAGTTTATTAAACTCGACCGAGTCAGCAGTGACGCAAATCTGAAGGCCAGGCCGTCCCATTTCACAGCCTCGCACTTCTGGCCTTCTCGGTCTTCGAAGGACCCGGCCCACGTAGACCGCAAAGGCCGGGTCCTCCGAAGGATGCGGCCTACGTTTTGGGACACAGCTGCAGTCCGCAAATAGAGATCGACAGACCACGTGACTTTCGCGCATTGCATTGTGGGTACGAGTGGCAGCAAAATCAAAACACCGCATCAAGCGCTAGCATTTCCAGCACCGGCATCACCAGCATCATTAATTCTGCGGTTTTAAACCCTACTTGCATTTTATTTGCCCCCAAAAAAGTTTTGTACAAAACGAAGGATAACACGGCAGGTCCGTACAAAGACAGACGTGACGAAAAGGCAAAAAAAAGTACGAGGAAAAAATCAAAGGAGTGAAAGGGTCAGACCCATACGAGCATACAGAGTGGAGTAAGGACGTTAGCGTGCTGCCCAACTTTCATCACGCACATATTTATTATTATATGGTCCTAAGTGTGAGTGCATAGACTCACAAAATGTTTAGTAACTTCAGATCCCTGCAACAAGCCCAGGTCCAGTTTACTTTGGTGATTTGGACTATTCCATTTCACAGCTGTTGTTTTTTATTCTTTATCTCCTGTACAGGCCAACACAATCTATTTGTCGTTTCAGGTTGTAGTGTTACACAACATTTTCAGATCTAATAGAAATAAAATAAATGTTTCGGAATTCATTCAATTTATTGTCTTTATTTATAACTGGCATTATTGTTTCACTCTATTATAGAATCTTACAAGAAAGAGGCAAAATTATATTCCATTGTGCTTTATTAGCTGCTTCAGTGAAAAACAAATCAACAGTGCAAAACAACATAGTGGAAAACAGTTATTCATCACTTGCTTGCTTCAATACAACACTTGGGCACATATATGCGGGACGTTTCGTGGCTGTTTTGATCTTAACCGATCAAATCTGGCTGTGGTAGCAGCTTTAAACTCGGTAGGACCCAGGCTGATAGAGGGTGCCCAGTATGGATCGCATTCCTTTTTTTTGAAGGCTGGTTTTCCTACAAAACACAACAAACATTAGCCCGCAAAGCCACAGTGAACAAAGCAGCATAGCGCAACGAATTCAATTCAAATCAATATAAGACTTATTTGTAACCTACATCAACAATTATGTTATGATAAATTACGTAATAACTACAACAGAAGACTTACCTTTGTGGAAATGCTTGGAGCAGACTAACATGTGAGCTGGAGTGTGCTGGGACGTTATATTTGGTCTTCCAATGGCTGCAATCCAGGCCATCCGTCGGCTCTTTGTTACTTCGGAAACACGGCTTGAACAATTTCTCTTCCACGATGGAATCTGATAAAAACCGATCTTTTTACCCGTCGGCTTCCCGTGGCTGACATGCGACCCGCTATTGCAGTTAATAATACAACAGATTCTTGGCGTTCTTTGTGTTTCTTTTTATCACTGTTTAACTGTTGTCTTGTGAAAGCCTGCGTGCGCTAGTACCACTTGCCACTTGTACCTACAATCCTTTGCAGTTTTACCCCGGAAATGACGTCACATTTTCAATCTCTATTGGGACACAACCCTTAACTCAGCAAACTGACCTGCCCAGATGAGAGACAGCTTCAGTAAGTGAATGAACCGTTGTATACACCAAAGGTGAAAACCACGGAGATAATATGTCTGTGAATGTCTGTGAAGGTTCTCAGTCATACCCGAAACCCTGGCTGATTAGGTCCCACACCCGCTTTCACACCTTGGCTCATGTGATTAGAGGATCACCAGGGGGTCCTTTGTCCCTCTTTAGGGGGATACTCCCACTGGGTTTAAATCTGGGACTCTCGGCCATTTGACCTTAGAATTGAAGAAGCTTCTCGGATGAGAGGTGAAACGTCTTCAAGCAACTTTAAGAAGTCCAGACGCTTTTCTTTGCTAACTCCTTTGACCACGGAGATAATAGCTAACCATAATACAAGAAGGAACCCCAGCCCCCCTGTGTGAACACTACAGATGGTTAAGTCCATGTTATTGGCCTCTGCATTTAAACCAGCTCCACCCTCAGCCTCCTCCAAACCAGGAAGGACTGCAGCGGCAGCCAGCTAATTCAAAAAGAAACCATAACAAACAATACTAAACAGACTCTATGCCATCATTTGGCCTGTAGCTTACTGCTGTCATGTATTACAAACTAACTCAAAAGTTTAAATTGGTTAATATAAAATCACTGAAGCTTTACAGCACAATGTAAAAATAGGAAAGAAAGGTAAACATGAATATTATTATGAATATTAATATTAGTATTTCAGTTGTGTGGTTGCATGGAGCCTTCACAATTGTTTCTCCCAATTTTAATTTGCACAACAAGAAATGAAATAAAGCTTTTTTTTCCAGATCATCTTGGTGAATAAGCATCAACTCTATGAATTCAGTTTTTATTACCAGGAAACATAAAGGCTGACTTGCCATTCTCTACAGTGGATTAAGACTAGGTGCTGTTTGTATCACATCAGGTAAGGACCCAGTCATGTATTCGTCGCTGTGCCTCTCTACTTGCGATAGCAACAACACATGACTACAACGCCCGTGATTCCTTTTCTGCTCCTTCGTCCTTTTCCATAAATGGGGTTTAAGTGTTTTGTGTCACACAGCTTAATCTGTGGTTACGTTTCTTACTCTGAGGCTTTTCCACTCACTCACTCTTGTTTTTCTGTTTGTTCAGACACAACCTGACAAGGCAAAAACCAGGTGAGCTACGTTGTGTATCTAATTTTATGTTTTTGATTGCATTTTTTTCTTATGTGTTTTGGTTTCCAATGTGAATGTTTCTATGATTATTACTGAGACCTGCAGTCTTTTGCTTAAGCTTTCATTAGTTAGTTCATGACTCAACCCAGAATTTAGCCAGTTACAGTCTCAGGTCTTCCTCCCCTCACCCCCAGGTTTGTGACAGATGGCCCCGCCCCTCCCCGAGCCTGGTTCTGCTGGTTTCTTCTCCTTAAGTGGGAGTTTTTCCTTCCCACTGTCACTACGAGCTTGCTCACAGTAGGCCATTTATTGTTGGGATTTTTCTCTGTATTATTGCAGCTTCTTTGCCTTACAATAGAGCACCTTGAGGTGACTGTTGTTGTGATTTGGCTCTGTATAAGTAAACTGAATTGTATGTACTGTGCTTCTGTAAATGCTTCCAATGCCAAAGCCCAGTCACACTAAAAAAAAAACCCCAATATGTTTTATTGACTTTATTGTCCTTGTTTTGTGTTTCAGTGGCTGCTGTTTACTTAAGCATTAATTGACCTTTTCAGTGCCAAACACAATACATAGAGAAGTTACTTTTCAGTCTATGTTTATGTATTCAGATTGCATATTACAACACACACAGGCCCAGATCTTCTGGAGGCTTGTGCATGGCAAAGTTGCCACTCTTAAAGTGATTATGTTTCATTACAGTGGAAATGGGAGAACAGGGTTTCCTGGTGCCTCAGGATCAATAACCCAGCTCTCGTTCTGTGAACACACGAACAGCTGCTTTACTCTCATGTCAGGATGTTCATGAAAACTGTCCCTATCCTCTGAGGGGTGTGGATGATGATTATTGCTTATATATTACCAGTATTTATCTTCTGTGTATCATCTCTTTTCATTTGCATTTCTCACAAATTGATCTAATTTGCGACTCCAGTGAAATCCATTGTGTTGTCATTATGAGCTACTAAACAAGTGTTTTGTATGCAGATGTACTGTGAAAAAGGGTTTGTCCTTTCCTGATTTCTTTCTCTTTTTCAGCAAAAAGAAACAGTTTTAAATGATTTGTTTATTAAGAAAAAAAAAATATCCAAACCTCTCAAAAAAGTAATTACCACCCGAACCTAATCACCCTGGGCAGCAAGAACTGCAGTCAAATGTTTGTGATAACGGTAATGAGTCTTTTACATGGGTGTGGAGGAACTGTTTGAATTCAGCCAGACTGGGGGACTTTCGCTTCAGTTCAGTTTGATTTATAAAATGCCAAATGACAACAACAGCTGCCTTCATTACGTATCCTCCACGCTCCGTTCAAAAGCATAACCCCTCTGGGACGGCCTTTTGTCTGCCTTCCTCTCTTCTGGTAGCATTTCACGCAGGACACCTGTCAGCAGCTTGTTTTGAGGTTGTGTGAAACCATCTCAGTTGGATTTAAGGCCAAGCTTTGAATAGGCCATTCCATAATGTTCATTTATTGATTTAGTTGAACAATTCAGGGGTGAACTTCCCGATATATTTCAGATCAGTGTCCTATAACCTTCATGCTCTAAAGCTCATAACCATTGTCATTCAGGATTTTCTGTTAGTGAGCAGAATTCGTGGAGTTGTGGTCCAGGTCCTGAAGCAGTAAGTTCACTTCACCACCACCCTGCTTGACTATTGGTGACGTTCATTTTATGAAATGCTATTTTAGTTTTATACCACCTGTAACTGGATACAAGTTGCCGCATTGTTCTGAAGAACCACAGTGACTCTGTTCGTTGTTTTACTCATTCTGTATGGACTGCAGGCTGTAAGCTGCATGTGATGTCACAGGGTGGAATTGACATGTTTTAACTTGGTGGGATTTTTTCTAATCTTTCTGCATGGGTTGCTGTGCTTTATCATTTCTAATCTTTTAATAACGTAGAGTATTTTATTCCTACATTTTTATCGCATGTTTTATTGTGCATATTGTTCCGGGCACACTCCCTCCCTCTACTGATCACTAATTCGGCACACCTGAGCGGACTACAACCAATGAGGGAGAGCCATGGAGCGGTAACTGGCAGTAGGATGGCTGGCGTGGTGAGGGGCACCGAGACCCGACTAAAGGAAGCCTGGTGGTGGCCAGCAAAGTGAGGACGGAAGGACGTCCCATCTCGGGAGACACCACCCACGCGTGTTGAGCCCAGAACAGCGGCGCGCGTTGTTCGGGATAAGTTCCCATCCGGTTAATTAATGGAGACGCTCCGCGTAAATAAAGAAACGTGACTGCTGCTTTTCTTCAGTGGACGCTGGAGCGAAGTGGTGGAGAGGACATCCGAGGGCACTGCCGCCTTTTTAGTTGACTTTTCTTAATTAAACTTTTATTGATTTTAATTGATCGGCTGAGACTAGAACTTGTAGTTGTACTGTTTTATATATTTAAATCCTTGTGTCCCTTGCCAGGGTATTTTAATTGTTGTTTTTAAGTTAAATAAATTATACTTTAGAAACCTAGTTTTTATATTTCCTACTGCCTTTGCTCCACTTTTCCCATTCTTACTGTTTTAGAAGTTTCCCTTCTCAGAGAACACCTCGTGATATTAACATCAACTAAAAACAAACAGTATAAGACAGAACGCAAACTTTGACTGAAATTAGTTTTTTACCCATGTGATCTCTACAACCGTGTTCTGTAAAAGCCAAAAAAGGTTTGAATGTATGAGCTGAAAGTGCTTAAGTGAGGCAGCTGGAATGGAAAAACAAAGTACATACTGTGACCTGGGCACAAGAGTAAACTACTAGTAAGTTCACGGTTGTTTGGCTGCATTTAAATCACAGGCATCTGAGAAAACACTTCCGGCGCCCCCCATGTGCGGCAGCCTGTTACAGCAGCTCTGCTCATTCCGAGTTTCTTTCTTTCTTATCTTTTCTTCTCGTAACTTTTCTATAACTAACGTATTAGTAATTAGACTCTGCAACCATGTTCTACCGTTTTGTGCTAGTTCTGGTCGTTTTTCTTAGTTTTTTTCTACTTTTTTCACCCGTGTGTGGGGACCCAGAGCAGGGATCCTTTGTTTACAGTAAGGATCAGCTGTTAGCGCTGCGTCCCACAGCGGTACTGCCGGTGGACAGACCCGACATTCCCAGCGAGCTGAGGAGGAAAAGACGGGGGTGTCGTGCTGGGAAGGAGCGCCGTCGCCCGAGAAGGAGACGTTATCGACCATCTCTTCCTTCTGTAATTATTGGAAATGTACGGTCTTTGCACAATAAATTGGATGAGCTCACGTCGCTAACCTGGTCACAGAGGGAGTACCGGCAATGTAGCATCATGATGCTAACGGAGTCGTGGCTAACACCGCTAACTCCGGACACGAGTGTGACACTACCGGGATTCCAGCTGCTTCGAGCGGACAGGACAAGAGACAGCGGTAAGAGGAAAGGAGGGGGACTGGCAGTGTTTGTGAATGACAGATGGTGTAACCCTGGGCACATCACTGTAAAAGAACAACTCTGCAGCAGAGACATTGAGCTGTTAGCCGTTAGCATGCGTCCGTACTACCTGCCCCGGGAATTCTCGCATGTTATCGCGATAACAGCGTATGTCCCCCCCTCGGCCAACGCGGATGCAGCCTGTGACACTCTCCACTCAGTGGTCAGCAGACTGCAAACACAATCTCCGAGAGCCCTCCTCATAATATCAGGGGACTTTAATCATGCCTCGCTGGACTCCACACTGCCCACCTTCACCCAGTATGTGACCTGCCCAACCAGAGACAATAAAACACTGGACTTACTGTATGCCAATGCTGAAGAGTCATACAGTTCATCACCTCTCCCTCCCCTGGGCAGATCTGATCACAACCTGGTGCACCTTGTCCCTGTGTATGAGCCCTTAGTGCGCAGGGAGCCACCAGCCACCCGCACAGTACAGAGATGGTCGCAGGAGAGCGAGGAGGCTCTTAAGAATTGTTTTGAGTCGACTGTGTGGGAGGTGATCTGTGACGACCACGGAGAGGACATCGACAGCCTTACCACATGCATTACTGACTATATTAATTTCTGTGTGGATAACACCGTACCTACCAGGACTGTACGGTGTTTCTCCAACAACAAACCTTGGATTACCCCGGAAATTAAAGCTGTCCTCAAGCAGAAGAGGAGGGCCTTCAAATCCAAAGACAAAGAGGAGTTGAAAAGGGTGCAGAGAGAGTTGAGGGGACTGATAAGGAATGGGAAGGATAGCTACAGGCAGAAGATGGAGAACCAGCTTCAGCAAAATAACGTTGGTGAAGTCTGGAGAGGCCTCAGAACCATCTCGGGCCACAAACATCAGAACTCTCTGCCTGGGAGGGATGTGAGGTGGGCAAATGAACTGAATCATTTCTTCAACAGATTTGATTCAGCCATGAGGCAGTCTCCAACATCGGCTGCAGACTCAACCACCCCCACTGCTGCTGTTCCACCTCTGACACCTAAGACACTTCACACCTCCTCTATTCACCCTGCTCACTCCTCCCCACCCCCAACAACAGCATCCAATACACAATCAACACAAGGCTCCAGCCTGTCTCTCTCAACCACCCAGGTTAGGAGGGAACTGAGGAGGATTAATGGCAAGAAGGCAGCGGGTCCAGATGGCATCAGCTCGAGGGTCGTCGGGTCCTGCGCGGACCAACTGTGTGGTGTGATGGAGCACCTCTTCAACCTGAGCCTGAGGCTGGGAAGAGTCCCACAGCTCTGGAAAACCTCCTGTGTTGTACCAGTGCCAAAGACTTCACGCCCCAAGGACCTCAACAGCTACAGGCCGGTGGCTCTGACATCCCACCTGATGAAGACCCTGGAGCGGCTGGTCCTGGCTCAGCTTCGGCGCCTTGTGAGCTCATCACTGGACCCACTTCAGTTTGCCAACCAGCCTGGCATTGGAGCGGATGATGCCATCATTCACCTCCTACATCGCTCCCTCGCTCACCTGGAGACCGCTGGGAGCACTGTGAGAATCATGTTCTTTGATTTCTCCAGTGCCTTCAACACTATTCTTCCCTCGGTTCTGAAGGACAAGCTGGAGAACTCTGGAGTGGACCATCACCTCACTACCTGGATTTTGGACTGTGGCTGTGTGTCGGACAGGGTCGTCTGCAGTACGGGGGCCCCACAGGGAACGGTTCTGGCTCCGTTCCTCTTCACCATCTACACTGCAGACTTCTCCCACAACTCCACCCAGTGCTTCCTGCAGAAGTTCTCTGATGACTCTGCTATAGTCGGCCTCATCACTGATGGGGACGACAAGGAGTACAGAGGACTGACTCAGGACTTTGTGGACTGGTGCCAGCTGAACTACCTCCAGATCAATGCCAGTAAAACCAAGGAGCTGGTGGTAGACTTCCGCAGGCACAAACATCCTCCACTGCAACCACTGAACATCCAAGGTATAGACATTGAGACTGTGGACAGCTACAGGTACCTTGGTGTTCATCTGAACAACAAACTGGACTGGACTCACAACTCAGACGCCCTCTACAGGAAAGGGCAGAGCAGGCTGTACCTGCTGCGGAGACTCAGGTCGTTTGGAGTGGAGGGCCCACTCCTGAAGACCTTCTATGACTCTGTGGTGGCCTCAGCCATCTTTTATGGTGTGGTCTGCTGGGGTGGCAGCATCTCTGCTGGGGACAGGAAGAGACTGAACAGGCTGATCCGAAGGGCCAGCTCTGTTCTAGGATGCCCTCTGGACCCAGTGGAGGTTGTGAGTGACAGGAAATGGTGGCTAAGCTGTCATCCCTGCTGGACAACATCTCCCACCCCATGCATGAGACTGTGATAGCACTGAGCAGCTCCTTCAGTGGGAGACTGCGGCACCCACAGTGTGGGACGGAGAGATTTCGCAGGTCTTTCCTCCCCACTGCTGTCAGACTCCACAACAAAGACTTTAACTGATCAAACACACACATCCACACATGTGCAATAACACAAATGTGCAATAATCTTTCTGGCACCATTGTATTTTTCACTCTGTTGTATATAGCATTTGTATTCTATTTTTATCCTATTGTATATTTTATTCTATTTTATTCTACTGTATATAGTATTTTATTTTATTCTGTACAGTTGTGTACTGTATTTATTCTTATTTTATTTTAGTCTAATTTTTGCTTCATAACTTTTGCACTGTCCACTTCCTGCTGTGACAAAACAAATTTCCCACGTGTGGGACTAATAAAGGTTATCTTATCTTATCTTATCTTATCTTATTATTCACAATTCTGAGGAGGGAGGAGAAGGACACTGGGTGTGGGAGGCTTCCATGCTGTAATTACTGCCTTTTTTAAAAGCTAGCATAACTATCAAATGCATTAGAATTTATCTCTGACACCGCTTCTGGCAATAATCCAGAAGATAATTAAGAACAGCAAAAATGGATTCTGTGAATTACAGCTCCCACACCTTTAATTCTATATTAAACACCCATTTCCTAACCCTCTGTGCTCTCTGTCTCCCAGACATGTGATGACTAATTGATGTTGCTGAGCTAAGAGATTCAAAATGGTAATTTAGTCCAATTGTTCAAATTTGTATGTCCTGATTAAAGTTGAAACGCCTATGAATATCATGTGTAAAAATGGTTACTGAAGAGTTGTTATGAAATTTTGGTTAAGCTCTGTGTGACACCTGCCAGTCAGACGTCTAAGAATCCATGCTTTAAAGGTTTTGTCTCCTATATGACATTAAAATTGTTTTAATGAGTAGAAAGATGCACATGAGTTTTATAGTTTTACAAATACGTTTGAAACACATTTCCATTCTACAGTGTATGTTAGAAAAGTACAACACTGACGTGATCTGCTGTTGTCAAAGTAGGGTCCAGTCTCTGGGGAACACTGTTTTGGACAGTACTGATTCATACATTACAGAATGTGCCTCTCACTGCAACTTTCTTATTCCTCTAAAGGCACAATAGGAAAGTTGCAATCATCCTTACTATTTGGAGATCAACTATACAGCAAGTTATGGTTGGGGATGAGGTCCCAATGCAAGGCTTTGGAAACTGAGTCGTATAGGGCTGCGCTTTAGAAACTGCAAAATAGTAGGCGCCCTTCTACTTGACCCCAAAAACAGACCAGAAGATGGCGTTCCAGCAAAAGTGCAGGAATTTAAAGGCACTTTTGCAAACCAGGCACCTGTGCCAGAAAATTTAAGATGGAGATGGTGTGGTTCAGTTGAGTATTTAACAGAAAAGTCATAACTAGGAATTTATTTCAACTTGTATAGTTCCATTTTGACAGTATTAGAAAATATAAGAATTAAAGCTGACAATCTGTTTCAATCACTTTGTCCATAAGTGTCAACCATTTCATTTGCACTTCATATTCATGTGTGACAGGAGTCATGATGCATAATTGCTGTGTCCCAAAACCTAGGCCGCTTCCTTCGGAGCACCCGGCCTTCACGGGCTACGTGGGCCGGGTCCTTCGAAGACTGAGAAGGCTGGAAGTGCGAGGCTGTGAAATGGGACGGTCTACCCTTCAGATCTCTGTCACCGCTGTCTCAGTGGAGTTAAACTCAGCCGTCTGCTCCTTGCTATCTAAAATATAACAGGACACTGGAGTAAACTCTCGACCATCTCACACTTCTGTTTAACCAGTTGTCTGCTTGACGTTTATTCAGAAAGCTATAAACTATTGTGAAAACTATAACTTTAATCTCAGCCAAACTGATTTACTCATAAATAAAACACTGAAAAAAGCCAAACAATAACTTTTGTAAGTTATCTAAATGACTTGAATATCATGTTTAACCTGAGTAGTGAAAGACCACGGGGGTTTGAAAACGATGTGCCGGGAGTTTGCTGTTATCGCCCCGGTCAGCTATCGAGCTGGTGGGTAACAGACGTTTCCGAAAACGTCGGAGCACTTTTGCAAATATGCGATATCTTGATAAACCGAGCAGATATTTGATGTTTACACAGCTACATTCTCGCCTGAAAAAAAAAAGTGAAAAGTTTATTTTGTGACCCAGAAAGTTTAATAAGAGTAATTTTAAAACTCAGTAGCTGCCGCCATTGTTAGAATCTGGAATTGGCTGGGCCGCGCTATGAATTCTGGGATATGGTGGGCCACGAAGGACACACCGAACCCATCCTTCAAATCTGCGAAATGAAGGACGCATTTGTCGGCTGCATTTGGAGCAGCCTTCGAATTGGGACAGTCTTTGTCGCATCGCTGTGACGTTATCGGCCTACAAATGCGACCTCTGAAGGACACGGCCTGGGTTTTGGGACACAGCTTATATCGCCAAAAGTATTCACCTTTCCGAATCACTGAATTCAGATGTTCCAATCACTTCCATGGCCACAGGTGTATAAAATCAACCACCAAATCATGCAGACTGCTTCTGCAAACATTTGTTAAAGAATGAGTTACTCTCAGGAGCTCAGTCAATTCCAGCATGGCACCCTGACAGGATGTCAAGACCAGTTGTGAAATTTTCTCACTACTAAATATTGTATTACTAAATAAAATCATAGTCAGCAGATGTTTGCCAACTTTCTGCAGAGGCATTGACTACAGATCTCCAAATTTCATGTGACCCTCAGATTATCTCACAAACAGTGTGTAGAGAGCTTCAAGGAATGGCTTTCAGTCCTGCATCCAACCCAACACAATCCAAAGTGGTTTAAAGGGCACTGCTACTGGACTTTAGAGCAATGGAGACATGTCCTCTGGAGTGGTAAATTACCCTTTTCCAACTGGCAATCCAATGGAGGTGTCTGGGTTTGGCAGTAGCCAGGAGAATGATACTTGTGTGACTGTATAGTGCCAAGTGGAAAGTTTGGTGTCAGGTTGTTTTGTTTTTCGACTCAGCCTCTTAGTTCCAGTAAAAGGCTTCAGCATACCAAGACATTTTGGACACTTTCCTGCTCCCAACTTTGTGGGAACACTTTAGAGATGGTCCCTTCCTATTCCAACATGATTGCACACAAGTGCACAAAACGTCCATAAGTCCATAAAGACATGGATGAGCGAGTCTGGTACAGAAGAACTTGCCAGGCATGCACAGAGTCCTGACCTCAACCCGATAGAAAACCTCTGGGATGAATTAAAACAGAAACTGCAAGCCAGGCCTTCTTGTTCAACATTAGTGTCTGACCTCACAAATGCACTTCTGGAGGAACAGTCAAACATTTCCATTAACACACCTAAACCTTACTCTGTCCTTAAAGCAGACCAGGTTAACACAGAAGCTTTCAATGCAAAGATATTTTTATTTTCTGTTCTTTTCACAGTGTAGGAACAGAGTAGACTCCACACACATTTACTTGATTAAATTAAATTATACCGTTTCTTATGAGGAACTAAAATTACCAGAGGTACTGCATTCCTACTACATGTGGCACACGTGTAAAAACAAGCAAACCTACAGTTGCAAATAGGTTAAAAGTTTCCTTTACCTTCTCTTGAAAGGCTTATTATCCAGTTTCTAATCTTATAATAATATTTCCCCTTAAAAGTAAACCTTGTCTACATACCCTCATCACATACTGCATGTGTACTAAGTTTGAGTTGTTCCACCAAAGAGTGACTTTCCAGTTCTGTAAGCTCAAACAAACTTTTTCATGCTTAATACTTTTGACAAAATGTCTTTTTGGCTCAAATTTCCACATTCAAAATTAAGAGCCTAAAGCTTTTCTATACACTACAAAAATATCAGACACTTAAAAGCTTCAGAGCGTCCTCGGGTACTCTGGCTGCTTAACTGTGACAACAGGAGAAAAGCTCGGCAACCACTGTGAGATCAAAAATCCACCATGCTAAATTTAACTGGCTGATATGAGTGCCCCTCGCAATGCCTGATGCAACGGTGTGCATCGGCTTACCTTACTCCAACTGGCTCATTAACATGCTGCTGGGCACATGCTGCCTGTGATCTCTCTTTGTGTTATAACACAGAGGCAGCTGAGCTAGATAAAGGCTGGGCTGATCAGTGGGTATGTCTGACGCTAACCCCCACCCACCACTCTGTTTATCGTCAGGATATCATCGCTCAGCATGTCAGGTGCTTCACTTCTACAGTACATAAAATAATTCTGGGAACCTGAAGATACTCGAAATTGACTCAGTATGTTGTAAATCTTCATCATTTGTTCAGTCATTTGCTTTTCAGTACAGGCTTTTAATGTATTTTTGGCAGCAATAGAGTAGGCACTGAAAAAGGTTTATATTTCCATTAAGTACTCATCAAATAGCTGAGACACTCATTTTTGCTTAAAAGACATTCACCTCATCTTAATGGTCTTATTCTGTCTCTGGATATTTGTGTCTCATCTGTGGTTATTTTCACTTCGGAAAGCTCTTGGCAGACTCTGCGAGTGTGACTGTAGCAAAAAGTGTTCTCATGCTACAGCGACACTATGGAAAGCTACTGCCACTGATTTTGAAATGGTTGCTAAAAAGATGGAGAAGACGTCTGTGACCATTAGGTTGTTGCAATTTTCAAAGTCATTTCGAGTCAAGGCAGCAAATGTGACAACAAAATGATTAGTCTGCTACCAGTCTGCTGTCAGTTTGTGACTGAATGCTTTCAAGCTGGCAAATATGATTTTTTTTATAATCAGATAGTGATAAACTGTGACAAATCTGCAAAAATCGTCATCTGTGGCAAATTTGGCATTCACATAAAACATTGAATGTCCAGCCACAGTGTCATTGTCACGGTCTGCAGGGCAGACCGAGTGGAGAGAGTGAGGTGGACCCGGGTGCGGACACAGATAAACAAATCTGAATCTCAAATGAAAAGCGAGCCTTTATTGTGGCTGAAACAATGACATGACAAAAACGGCCGGGACAGAGGTTAAACTTAACTAGAATCAAAACTGGAGAACAGTATGACTAACTATGAAAACTAGGGAGACTATGGCTATGAGCGCTATGAACAATGCATGAAAGAACCATGAGAAAACCTTGACTTGAAATAAACAATAAGAACATGACCTGCAACAAATCTTGAAAAAACCCTTTACATGACCTGAGGGACGAAACACAGATGACACCGCGGGGCTTAAATACACAGAGGGATAACGAGGGGAACGAGGCACAGGGGGAGAACACAGCTGGGAGTAATCAGACATGACAAGACCAGGAGGAAACAAAACTCAATACATTGACAAAGGACACGGACTTTCAAAGTAAAACAGGAAACAATTCACAATGATGCAGACTTAACACAGGACTTAAGCTATACTAAACACGAGGGTACAAGAACAAAACCCTTAACTGAAACATAGACTAAGGAGGTAAGTGACGGAAGTGACGGACAAGGTAAGCGACTCATGTTGTAACTGACATCAGACGCCGGAGATTTTGGCGGAAAATTAAAGCAAATGGTAGTTTAGATTTGAACAAATTCCTTTAAGCTTCAGTATTACCAAATACACTTATCAATTGTCATATAACTAACAATATGTGTCTAAATAATCTCCAACACCCTGGAGAACAACGGGGAGAGTTTAGAGGCTCTCCAAGATTACATTGATCAATGCTTTCAGGATCTCGTGATGAAGAAGGCCCAGAGTGCATCTTCCCCGGCCAAATCTGAGATGCCATCGTCGAAAAGACTTCGCCCGGCAGATTCCCCCGGCACAACATCGCCAGCCGGCAAAGATATTGCCGACATACTGGAGTCAATCGACAAGCGATTGTCCAGTTTCGACGCAAGGCTGTCCTTGGTGGAGATTCTTCACCGGGAATTTAAATGCTTGCGAGAATCCCTGGAGTTCAGCCAGCAGCAGGTGGAAACGCTCGCTGCTGAAAATGCCACGCTAAGGGAGTCGGTGAAATGTCTCACAGAAAATGTTACCCAGCTCAATAGAGAAAATAAAAAAATAAAAGAAACAGTTATTATTCTACAAGCTCGCAGCATGCGTGATAATCTGGTATTTTCTGGTATTCCAGAAGCCGCTGGAGAGGACGCGGAGACCACGGTAAAAAGCTTCATCAAAACCCACCTGAAGCTGCCGGAGGACACGGTGAAAAACATCGTCTTCGATAGGATGCATCGCCTCGGCCCCATTCGGGCTGCGGCTGGGAGACCACGTCCTATCGTGACCAAATTTGGCCACTTCAAACAAAAGGAACATGTGAAAAGCCGCGGCAGGGAATTAAAAGGAACGGACTTCAGCGTGAACTACCAGTTCCCCAAAGTGATCCTGGAACGACGCAGGGTCCTCTTCCCAATCCGACGCGGCTTCATCCAGAAGGGCTCCCGCGCTGTCATCGCTGTGGACCGGCTGTACGTGGACGGACAGCTCCACCGCGACCCCGACATCACTCCGTGGCTGTATTAACTTCACACCAGATAAGAATCCGCTACACCCTTTCCCCACCCACTCACACTAACTTGCATTAACATATGTTTAACTTACTAGTATCAAATCACATCTTAGGTGTGATATCATAGCAGTATTAACACCGTCACTCTCCGTCAATGGTTTGATCGGAATGTTTCCGGATTTTTTTTCTTCTCGTTTTTTCTTCTCTCTTTTTCCCCCTCTTGTTTTTATGCTGCTCACCCTTGTCCTTGGTTTCTTTCTTTCTTTCTTTCACTGCTTCGATCACCTGCTTCCACACTCATCCACAAACAACATCCTTTATTTCGACACATACGCACAGCACGATCACGCACAGTCATGCGCTCAACGGCAGCACATTTACATCAGTCAGACAGCGCACACAGACCTATAGGATACACACACTTAAGCCAAGCGTACTCATATTAGTAAATATGCAAACACATAGTCAGACTCGGGGAGCATCTCGCCACACATTCTTTCTCTCTCTCCCTCTCTTTATTTATGAACAAGTGATGTATTCTCTCCACCTGTCTAAGTGACACACACAGCATACACCCTTAGTTATACACAGACATCTATGGGTGCACTAAGATTCGTTACATGGAATGTAAATGGAGCTGGCTCCAGAGAAAAGAGGTTAAAAATATTTAACCAACTCAAAAAACTACAGGCAGATGTTGTCCTTTTACAAGAGACCCACAGACCTCTTAGAGGTTCGAATGAACTTAAAACACCTGAGTTTCCTAATGTGTTCTCAGCTTGTTATAATTCTAGACAAAGGGGAGTAGCAATTTTAATACATAAAAATATTAATTTCACAGTACTCGATACAGTTATAGATCCAGAGGGCAGATTCTTAATCATTAAACTATCTATACTTGATAAAAAGCTATGTATTGTAGGTCCAAATATTGATGATCCCTCATTCTTTCACAGTTTTTTCAGTGCACTCTCTGAACACTTAGATGGCACACTTGTTCTTGGAGGTGACCTCAACCTTGGACTAAATGAAGAAATGGATAGGCTCAATACAGCAGGAACTCAGCGTAATTGGCAGTCCATAAATATAATCAAACAGTATATGAGCGACTTTGGTCTTTGCGATGCATGGCGCTCCCTTCACCCCACCAGTAAGGAATATACTTTTTTCTCACATGTCCATCACTCCTACTCTTGTCTGGATTATTTTTTGGTCAGCAGCTCACTGCTGAGGGACATTTCAGACACTGAGATTCACCCTATAGCTGTCAGCGATCATGCTCCTGTATCTTTAACACTAATGCACAAGAATAATACTACGCCAAGTAAAAAGTGGAGATTTAATACATCACTGCTTAAAGATGAAGACTTTATTAAATATTTTAAAAAAGAGTGGACTTCATATTTAGACTTTAATGACACTCCCGGAACATCAGCTTCTGTTCTATGGGAAGCAGGGAAAGCTGTGATGAGAGGTAAAATAATTTCTTTCTCATCACATAAAAAGAAAAAAGAAAACAAAAATATTCAGGAATTAGAAAAAACCATCAAATCACTAGAAGAAGCCTACGCATCCGACCAAGATCAGGAAACATTGAACAAAATACGCAAAACAAAACTAGAATTAAATTAGATAATTGATAAAAAAACAAAATTCTTAGTACAAAGACTACGCGTACAAAATTATGAACATAGTAATGAATCCGGTCAATTTCTAGCAAACCAGCTAAAAATAAATAAAGAAAAAACAACTATATGTGCTGTTCAAGATTCATCTGGGAACACAATATATGAACCGAAACAAAAAAACAACATTTTCAGGGATTTCTATAAAACGTTGTATTCACCACAAATAAACCCATCTAAAAAGGAAATTGATCAGTTTTTAGACAACATAACTCTTCCAAAATTATTAGACACTCAAGCAATGGCACTGGATTCGCCACTGACATCAGGTGAACTCCAGGAAGCCCTGATAAGTATGCCCAATAATAAGGCTCCAGGTCCAGACGGCTTTCCTGCAGAATTCTACAAAGAATTCTGGACGATTCTAGCACCAGTTTTTTACAGAACGTTGTTGTAAATCAAAGAAAATGGCAGACTTCCATCAAATATGAATTCTGCAAACATTAATCTCCTGCTAAAACCAGGCAAAGACCCTGTATATCCCTCAAGCAATATCCCTTATAAATGTAGACCTTAAAATAATCTGCAAAGCTCTCTCAAAGAGACTAGAGAAAATAACCCCCCTCTTAATTCATCCTGACCAAACTGGTTTCATAAGAGGTAGGCACTCATCAACAAATACACGTAGATTACTTAATTTGATAGAGTACTCGTACAGTAAAAACCTTGAAACTACAATATTTTCTTTAGATGCAGAAAAAGCGTTTGACAGAGTTAACTGGAAATTTCTATTTGCAACTTTACACAAATTTGGTTTTGGATCTTCTTTCATCAACTGGTTAAAAATATTATATAATTCCCCAACAGCTTGTGTCAGAACAAATGACCAGACATCCTCCAGCTTCTGTCTCCTGAGGGGCACCAGGCAGGGATGCCCGCTCTCCCCTTCACTGTTTGCAATTTTTATCGAACCACTAGCAGCAGCAATTAGACAGAATTCAGTAATTAAGGGCATAAAATGCAAGAATGTGGAACATAAAATCAGCCTTTATGCGGATGATGTGTTACTCTTTCTCCAAAATTCACAAACCAATCTCTCTGGGGTGATTGAACTGATAAACTCTTTTGCAAGAATATCAGATTACTCAATTGGTCAAAATCTACAGTCCTTCCGATTAATTGCTCCTTCCATAATTCCTCTTCTACTCCACTGCAATCGGCAAATATAAAATATTTAGGTATTAATGTTTCTCCCAAGCTTGCAGATCTAACTAAATTAAACCATATCCCACTTTTAAAGAAAGTAGAAGGTGATCTGGCTAGGTGGAAATGTCTACCCATATCACTCACGGGAAGGGTTGCCGCTATAAAAATGATGGTATTACCAAAAATAAATTATTTATTCTCAATGATCCCAACTAAACCACCACAAGATTGGTTCAGATCTCTAGATTCATATATGTCCAAATTCCTTTGGAAAAATAAGCCCCACGTATAAGCTTAAAAACACTACAAAAGACCAAGGATAAAGGAGGATTAGAACTACCTAACTTTCAGCACTACTTCTTAGCCAACAGGCTTCAGTTTATCTCAGGATGGCAAAAACATACCCTCTTAGATGAACCTTGGCTAGATGTAGAACAAGCACTTTGCAATAATCTAGAGATTTCAGATCTACCATTTATCAGCTCAAACATCCAACGACATGAATGCTTCAAAAGCGTCAACATCAGCTCTTCTCTGACAGCATGGTGGGAGTTTCTGAAGTTGACAGAGTCTTCATTAATCCCATGCAAACGTACACCTATCTGGAACAACCCTGACATATTACTAAACAATAATATGATAAACTTTTCAGATTGGAGTGGTAAAGGAATCAAATATTTAGAACCAACACGTTCTCACTCCCAACTCGTCAAATGTGTGACGCATGGTCAGGCTCCCTCTGCTTCACTTATCGACGCGAAGGGTACCCCCCTGGCGTCGAGAATTGACGTGCGGGGTCCTCCTATTGAATACTATACTGATCCCTAAGAGCCTGTTGTTCGTATATTTATACATTTCCAAAATCACATTGTAGTGACGTGTACTGAACACAATATATTATATAATGTAAACAACTACCTGAGAAACAGCAGATAAATTAATTATAGGCCATTACTTTTGTATCGTATATTGCATTTATGGAGGGAGAGGTGTATGCTGGGTAATGGCACAGCTAGCGACCGGGTGACTTTATTCACCCGCTTCGGCTGTTATCAGTCCATACAATGGGCGTTATTAGCAGAAATCAGTCCCATAGATGTGGGCCATCCACCTGCTAGATTGTTCAGAAGGTTGTTATCATCCATCCAGATGGAGGATCACTGACAGGAGCGTGGAAGACTCCAGAATCCACTCTGGCTGGAATCCGGTGGATACAGCAGTGTTACAGGTAAGACCATTTAACCGGACAGCATTTATAGAATGACTATTAAAAGTCAGCGAGTGTCAATAATGTTAATGTGGTTATGTTAGTAATACACCGAGTGCTAATATAACAGCTTTAAGATGCATTTGTAGATATTATTACGTGTTTTACCGTCTTTATGGTGCTAGCTTAAAGTTACGGTGTAAACGTTAGCTTATATTGTAGTAAAGCTGTTACTGTTTAAACGATGTTGGGACAGAAATATTAGCTTCTGTCATGACTGATGAAGTTACTAGTTAATAAAGTTTCCAGTAAAACGATTAATCGCAGCCACAGATTGACAGTAAATATCCAGATTAGCTTCAATGCATTTGTAATAAATATGTGCAAGTTTCAGTGCTTCGTTTAAACTGTATGATACTTATACTGACCCAGGGTCAGTGTAAAATACAACCCTAGCTGTGTGAACAAAGCCTGGCTCTTTTAATCCTGCATGACAAACCTCAGGATGCAGGTTCTTATGACTCTTTCCTGCTGGTACACCTGTCACACCTGAGAGTCAGCTAGAAACTTACAGTGACGTGGACATCATGCAAAGACTGCCGACTCTGTAATACTGTAAATGATCAGTGACTCAGGTTAACACTAAACTTTAAACAGTCCCTCTGTGTCTCTGTGTGTGCTGAACATCTGGATTGAGTCCGGCTGCATTGACTGTGGGACTTTTCTGTGTTAAAAGCTGGTTGAAGACGGATCAGAAACATTTGAAGATTAAAATTTAGCATTATGGCTGCTGGTGGTTTGTAAAGCCTCTACTCAGCTTTGTTACTAATTTATGTTTGTTGTTGTTTAACACAGATTTCAGAAGAGCAAAGATGAGCACTGTTGCTTCATCCTTAATAGTTTAACTGGATTGGAAATCAAAAAAGTCCAGATTCTTCTTCCACAGAAGTTTCATTTGTCAGTGTGGGACTGCTGAGTCACCTGAAGAACTCATTTCATTCTCCACGATGTTGATTTACAGAAATGTTTCACAGGAACCGATTCCTCCCAAAGGGTGAACTAGTGTGTTTCCATAGATTATCTCTGTATGAATGTACTTCTTAAATGAAGGCAAGTGTTTGTCCTTTTTTGTTCCTCAGGTACAGTACTTGATATTAAGGGCAGGCGGTCATCACTGGGGGAAGACAAGAAGCAGACGTACTTCCAAGAGGGAGCTGCAGTGAGGACACAGCCTGGTCACTGAGGTCAGAGGTCAGAATCTGAAACAGCACAGGTTTATATTCTAGGGGTTATAAAAAAATTGAAATGTATTTATAGAGAAACCTTTAAATAATATTTCAAATAATAGTCATAATTATGATTATTATTAGAAATATCAAACATTTAAGTGGATTTTCTGTTACACCTATTGTGTTAGCCCTGCGATAACTGGCAGCCTGTCTTTGTCCTGTATCAGCTGGGATAGGCTTCATCCTCCCGCGACCTTGAATTGGATACATGAATTATATTGAATTGTATTCCAATTATGTAATCTGATCATTTACAAACTCAAGGTATCCAATCAAAATGTAAGTAATAATGATAAAAATGGGAAAGCAGAAATAAGTGTGACATGAATGTAAATGTGTTAGCTGACATAGAGGACAGCTACATGTAGTCTGAAAAACCTTTGTTGTCAAGTTTGCAGGTCCATCAGCACGAGACATTCTTACATAGAAGAGACTGTTAAAGTCTCTAACTCAGTGAAGTCCCGTCTGTTTGGATAAATATAGTAAGCTGATGTATGTGCATTTATTGACACATTTTCTTAAGTGCTTATCCAGTTCAGGATCACAGTGGAGCTGCAGCTGGATATGTTCAGTAAAGAAACCTTACAAAAGTTAACAATAAACCTGCTTCCCTGTACGTTGTTGTCCACAGGATGAGAACATCAAACTGGAAGACTGTGGAACATGTTAATAAATGTTGGTGTGGTTATGCCTGTGTCTTTCACAGGAGGCGCTGAAAGGTTTCCCTAATAGTTCCTGGTGAATCAAAGCAGAACCATAAAGGTTGCTGGACTGCATGATGGCCTTACCCCTGAGCAGTCATCCTGTTAAAAGAGGAACCAGTTAGAAGCTGTTTTCAAAGTAGCTGAGCAGATTTCATCTCAAGTAAGCGATTAACTGTTTGTTTGTTCTGCCACTTAAAGGACATTTAAGGACGTCTTTTGAGTGTCCAGTTGAATTAATTCTACTGGCTCTCATGGTCATTTGTGATTATGGACATATTTTCATGTTTTCAACCATTTAGTAAATTCTATCTATTTAGTAATATCTGTCAGCTATAAAATGTAATATAAATATAAAAATTATCTAAATATTTCCTGCCCGTTATATTTTAATGATGTAAGACCAGAAGTCTGTTATCGTGTTACATTAGCATTCCTCACATATCAATGAGATGCTGTACAGTACAATCCTACTGACACAGCAGAGGGATAACGACGGCTATTTAACATCGTTGCACAACACATTCGAGCTGCATGATGCAGACAAAGTGACTAAATCATCTTTTTTGTGGTTTATTGTCTTCAAACCAGCAGACAAAGCCGATGGCAGAAGATCTTTGGAGAAGAACTTCAGGCCGTGTACTGACAAGGTATTTTTTTCTTGTTATCAAAAGACATTTGGAGTGACGGCTTCTACAACTGTGCTGATGTGAAGCTTACAGTCTAAGAAGTCACAGTGTTGATATTCAGCACGAAGAGAAAAGCTCACTTGTTTGATTTTATTTACAATCATAGTTTTTGTAAATTCTGACTGTAAACAGCTTTTACAGCTTTGATATTGTTTGACACTCGATATCAGGTGATGGTATTTAATTTAAAGGTTTCTATGTCCCAATGAGCCATTTACACTGACCAGTGTCAGTTTGACTGTAACACATTCATTATTTAGATCCAGCATTTCTAAGAGAAAGAACTGAATGCAAAAAATGGCAGCCCTCAGGCCAGGTTTAATTGATAGAGATATATGCATGCATTATGAAATTTATGTATCCCAGATCATTTTTATTTATCTAGTCCTGGCAGACCCACCCCTTTCTCCCAAGTTAACTGCAACCCAAAAGAACTAGTGGGGCTATTTACACACTCACAACCAGTAGGGGTAAAAAGAGCCACCAAAAACCTGTCAGCCTGCACAGCTACAGATGTGCTAAAAGCTAAAAGACTTAGAAGCTCTGCTTATGGAGAAACTTTCTAAGCCTAATAGAGGACAGGTACTCCTGCCCAAATAACATTATATAAGCCCACCTACAGCCCAGCCATAAAGTGAACCAAGTCATTTGGTTAAAGACAGCATGGGACCAAATGCATGTAACCAGCCTGCACCAACCTAACATTTCTTCCTCCTGAATTAAATGAATGAATGGATGAAATTTAAATGACTATAAACCTAAAGCCACTAGTTCCCACACTGGAGTTCCCTGACACTGTGTTAACTGTACTGAGCTTGTATCAACAGTTGTAACAGGCTAAGCTACGTGAGACACTGCATTGAGCGATTGTTTCTATCTTAGTGGTTTCAGCTCATATGTTCTTTTTCCTTTCTGTAGATCAAAGCAGCTCGTGCTATTTCTGCTTCAATTTTGATGGCAAGAAGAAGAAAAAGAAGAAGAAGAAGACTTCAGCGAAGTGGCGTTCATGGTCTCAGTGGACAGTCATGGTCACACACTGCATGTGGTTTTAAAAGCAACATGTCTGTTCACCACAACAATCGAGATGTGTAATATCAGTGCAGCTACGGTTTGTTCTTGAACATCAGTTCTGTTTTCTACTTTGACCACTTAGACCAAAAAAGTGTTGTTTTCAGATTCTTTCTTTTAAATCTATAAAGCACCTGCTCATATTTTATTACAATTAGTTTCACATAAATAGTAGTGTTTCCTTTATGATCTTTTAATGCTTACACTAGACTGTACACGTCTACAATAGAGACATTTCTGTTACCTATTTATGAGACTGGGCTGCTTGACTACAATTTGGAAATTGGTGCTATTGTTTGTTTTTTAATATGATGGACTGAACACAGGAGGTATCTGACTAAGCAAAGATTAATCTGATCCCATTTCTACCTGTCTCTACTGTTTCAACTGTAACTGTCAGGATATATATTTATTCCAGCTCTCATAGGGCAAAGGAATGACTCAGACTTGTCAAATGTTCTTTGACTTGATAAACAATTTGAAGTTCACAATTTTCTTACAAATAAAACTATAATGACAAACATGAACAGCTGTGGTTATTTATGAGACATGATTTTTTTTGAATGTGTTCATATTTAGACAGTGTACATCTGTATGCTGAAACTGTAATGGTGAACCTGAGGTGATGGTCAACACAAGGCAAATATATATAAATATAAAACAATACTGAAGTAATGTCTTTACGCTCTGCAGCGTGTGGACGCTGTGCACACAATCACCTTAATCACTGTAGTAAACGTGCACTGCTAGCTCACGTGACTGACTGTCTCCATGGTTACATCGTACATTATTAGCTATGCAAACAGCTTCCAAAGATACCGCCATAGCTCTCTGCAGCTGTAACACTTTCATGCTTTACAAATCATTTCACGTTTTTGATAGTTATGAAGACAGAATATGTTTTTAAAGTCATGCTAGGCGGTTGCTGTGGACTAGGGTGGACCGCGCGTCCGATTCCTGTTGTTAGCTGTCCGCCGTAGGTAGGAAGGCTGCGTTCCGTTTAGAAGTAGCGCCAGTCTGCCGTAACTCGAACTCAAACCCCGCTTTGTTCTGTAATTAAAGGGCTTTTACAGCCGTTCATGACACACACGCACACACACATAAAGCACTTTGCCTCACCATGAGAATGCAACTTTACTAAAACCTTTAAAGTGTCTGATATAGGATAGAAAAATGAAGCAACCAGAGATTTAATGATGAAGACTCTGGGTTCTGTAGTTCACGTTTTACAGTCCTGAAGGACTCACTTCAAATAATTTATTGAAGAGGAGTTTATAATGCACTTTACATTTAGACTGTTGCTGTTTAATTTTTTACATTGTTACTGTGTTATGTCATGAATAAGGTTCACCTGCTGGGGTTTGATGGATCAGCTGGACAAAGACAGACTTCATCCATCATGTGCAAAAATCCTAGTTGGATTTTTGTTTTCACTCATATTTTAGAACCAAATATTGAAAGCATTTCTGACAGACTGGATACCTGGTCAGGGTGTACATTACCTTTCACTCAAGCATCCCAGGACAGAGCCCTGCCCCATCATGAGCCCGGGTGGATACGTGGTTATAATATAAAATGACTGATACTAAATATGAATATTTCATGAAAATCAAATTATAATATGAATTCCTAGGTGTTTTTTATATCCAGCAAAAGATTGATTACATATGTCTGAATTGCTAACCCTAACCCTAGCTCAACAGACCACAATGCCCTGGACTGTCACTATTATTACATGCTGTGAACATAAGTAGCTTTGATCACAATTTATGTTGTAAAAGAGAAGGAATATTGAAAAAAAGATCAACATTGTGATATTATTTCTTCCAAACTGACCAGAAACATGCTTGCCAGACTCTCACAGCACAGGATCAGACTCACTGTGCATGACGGCTCAGGCCAATAATGTTTGTTAGATTGTCAGTTGTTTAGTACACTTCTGTACAGTTAGGGTCACCATCTCTATTTCAGTATAATTAATATGCAGAAAACACTAAAAGTTGATTGTTTTCCAATATTCTAGCATAATAAAAAACTTTGACTTTGTTAGTACATATTGTTACAGTCCTAATGCCAATATGATTCTTCATAACTCCTGCTTTGAAATACTGAACTTTAAAATTGACCTGATGAAAGATAATTTACAGTGGCAGTCTGTCAGGATAATTCTGACTGTAAGATCACTGTATTAATCTGAATCCTTCTGAAATGTGCTGTGAATGAATGCTGATGCAACTCACTGTGTGAAAGCTGTTAATAAAATGAATCTGTGACACATGCAACACATTCACAGAGGAAGAGGACACAAAGGGAGGACACGTAGAGGCTGTGTTAAAGTCAGAAATCCAAATCTTTAGTCAAAAACAGGCGGCGGTTACAAACAGGAAGACAAGCAGTCCATCAAACAGTCTACAGGGTCAAACACAGAGAATTTAAACAGCAGTAAAAAATAACTGGACACTGAAAAACTTAAAGCAATGTGTGACGCAATAAAAGGAAGCAGCGCAGTATATTCACTGAATTAAAAAAATTACAAAAGAGAAAAACGACGATTTCTAAGGTTTGTTTTCTAAATGCAGGCAGAGTGTGGCTGGTAAAGATGGAAACATACAGAATGTAAACTGTGTGAGTTTAGTGAACTTTGTTAGTAACAAATGAGGTAAAAAAACAACCCAAAACAGACAAAACACAGAAAGAGGCTCTCAGTATTCATTAATAATTAGAAAGCATATAAACATTCTGGTCGTGGATTTTTACAGTCTTAGTTCCGCTCGCTGTCATCATTATAATCATCATGATCAATGGCGAGATCATGAGGTGGGCGGGGCTGTCTCTGTTGATGTCACCATGAAGGAACAGCATTTGGCACGTGTTGGTGAAACAGCCCAGTACTGGTTTAGTTTCCTCTCCAGCTGTTGGACATTTGACACTTCAACATTAAGGGGAAGAAGAAGAAACAGTGTTAGGTCAGGTGACCACATGGTTTCTAAAAAACTGACAGGAAGTAACCAGGCCGTTAGAAATGGATATCATGTGTTTATAGTTACTGTATGTTAGGTAACTCTACTTACCAAAAGCAAAGCTGCTGAATGTTGCAGGAACATGCCCATGTGTGGTGGTCATTCAGTGCTGCTCCGGCAGGTTAGACAGTCCAAGACTGATATCCTGCCCATCTGAGAGCTTGAAAACACACATGCAAAGATTTAATTGTATTACAGTCAAAGTTGGATGTTCGTTTTTGTCCTTTAAAAATGTTTGTGTATTTGAAAGCACTAACATTTAGGGATGACTCGGATCGTCTCTCTATCTCCTTTAAAGGGGAGACAAATGTGTCCACTGATCCACGTCACTTTACCTGGATGATGACTCCTCTCTCCCTCACCCAGAAACACTCCTAAAATAACCAAGCAAATAAATAATACTGAAGATTTACTCACATTACAAAAACATCAAAAACATCTCCCTTTGATTCCATTCCTCCATTCCTGCTGAACATCAGGCAACAAATGTCCCAGTAAATCACAGTAAAATGTAAAGCACATATTTTCTCTGCTTTGTCTAACCTCTGCAGAGCCCCTCTGTCAAGAAAAACATATCTTTAAGCATAAAACAAATATACATTTCATAACACATCACTGGACAAACCTCAGTCAGTTGATTTCCTCTGTGCAGTGCAGACGAGCATCAGTCAGCAAGTCAAGGTGGTGAGATGGACTCGTGCCCTTGGTGACTCTGCTAGTTCTTCTGCTTCTGATGAAACACCACCGTCTCTCCACACCGTCACCATCTGTGAGCACAAACTGAAGCTCTGCTCTGCCAGCATGTAGGAAATCACATATCACACACACAAGGGTGAAGAAACATTAGAGCTCAACTTTGGATACTTTAGATCTAAAAATCAAAGTAGCTCTTAGTTTCAGCAATCAGTGAACAGACACAATGATACCAAACTGATTCTGTATGAATACAATATGGTATTTTCAATACAGGTGTCAAATTAATGTATTAAAACTAATACAGATATATGTATATATATATTTGATAAATTAGTTTGCTAAATTAGAACATATATATATATATATATATATATATATATATATATATATATATATATATATATATTATTTAACAATTGCAACTGAAAGAAACTAAATATTGAACAAAAATATATTGTCACATTCTGCATTCTCTAATACAAATTTCACAAAGTAAATTTTTGATTAACAGAAAAAATATGAATTACAAAAAATAATTGTATATTATTGAAATATTATGCAACCGTGACCAAAGTCAGAATCATCATTACAGTACTGTGGACTTACTGCTTGCCTAATAGTGATAAACTTCAGGGGAGATAATTGATGACAGAAAACTGTAAACAACACTCTGAAGTCAAGCTTCTTATCATGTTTCTGTGACCTCAGCACGCTGACAGACTTGAAGTTGCTAAAGATTTCAAAAAGTGATAATTATAGGGAAGAAACTTTTTCATCCGTTTAATCAAACATTTGATGTCTCAGCTGTCTCAGTCCTATAGCATTCTGCAACTACAACTAACCTGAGGAGGCTTGGATTTGGCTGCAGGTGCCCCTGTACATCTTTCTCAGCAGCACACATGTGGGTACCATTTAATCATACTTCATCCTGAGCTTTGCTTCATCACAAGACTAAAGGTGGCATACCGTGTCACGGTCTTATCATCATCCAATTGGAGAAGAAACATTTACGGTCATCCTGGTTTTGTTTTCTGATTCTGCAAAAAGACTGAGGACAACAAAGCCCAGAGAACACGAGATACACAACATCCAACATTCAGACTCAACAGCCTCCATAAATGAAGAGCACCAGGTTGGTCCAGTTATACTAGATATAAGCATAATTCACATTACTGTGTATGAATAATAATCAAGAGACAAACTTTGATGTCCCATCATCAGACTGCAAACAAACTTCCACCAGGCTTCTTTGTTGGCAGAGGTGATGATTCTCCCATCAGGGATCAGTAGCGTGTATTAACCTGTGGTATAAGCAGCAGTCACTGAAATATTACTGTTTCAGATAAGAAATCTAGCACATAAAAGCAAGGGTGGGAGGGATCTCTACAAACTGACTTACCTCTGCGAGTGTGAGGCTGTTCCTCCAGCTTCAACAAAAATCTGACTCTCCAGTCACAGACAAACAAAGAAACTCCAGCTGGGAGATAGAAAACACTGCCTGGGTCTTGCTGGATGTTGCTGGTCAGAGTCCACACATTAGCAGAGTGCTGCTTGGTCCCACTGACCCATGTGGACAGTGACTGTGGAGAACTGTTCTGGAAAATGGAAAAGAGAATTAAAATGACAAAAAGCCAAACAGGCTTTCCACAAAGACTGTCTTAGAATCAGCAATCAAAAAATCATTGGTTCATATTACAATTAAATATGAACAAGTTCTTTAACTGTAAGTAGTTAAAATTTGATTTGATTTACATCCTTCACACAGCACATTTGTCCAGGCTGTAAGGTAAACATAGAATTAATCTCAGGTAACATGACTCATAGTAGAGATTCAGTAAGAAAGATTGCTAGCTCTAATATTATTACCACACCAACAGCTCAGATTTCTAGAAGTATTTAAACAAATGTCAGTCTATCCATTCATTTTCTTCTGAATATTCAATTCAGGTTCACAGTGGGAGGGTGGGGGGGGTATCGTGGAAGTTTGTAAATAAAGTCTGCAACACAGAGAGACCTGTGATCAAGCTATTTATTACTGCGCGCAGGAGAGCCAACACACATCAAACATCACAGTTCACAGTCATGTCAGCTCTGCCACAGAAGTCGTGCTCCCACTCCTTTATGCATTCCAAGGAAGAGGGAGGAAGTTACAAACTGATCATACCACACTTCACACGCCTCGCTATGAAACCTAACGGATCAATGGTTAAGCTCTTTTGTGCCCTTGGCCTTATCAGCACCTGTAAAGGGAGTTGTTTTCTCAAACTGCTGATGCTGAAGTAAGTTCATCTAGTTTTAGAAACTTTCACTGATCAGTCTATAACAGTGTCACAAATAAGCATATGCATAAGCACTTAAATACTTTAAATGAGAATAATAGAACATTTCTATTACAGGAGCCAGAGCCTGTCCCAGTAGTCATAGGCAGAGCACACCTGGACAGGTACCAGTCTGTCAGAGGACTAACACAGAGACAGACATCAGAGTAACAAATCTATTTAAAATTAATGTAAGCTTGCTACAGCTGTATGTATGAACATGTGTTTCTGTGCTCTCAGTCCACTTCTCAGGAACCTGCAGTTCATTTTAAGTCTACTTTAAACAGACCTCACAAAAGTCTGATGTGCCTGGATCAATAGTCTGATTTAAGTACGATACCTTTGGCCAGGGATTAATCTGGTACATCGCTTCACTGCAGTCTTACATATTATCCCCACACCTGAATCAAAAATGTTGATATTTACATATAACATTTCAGCTGATGCAGCCTGACTCAATCTGATTCCTAGATGTTCAGCACACACAGAGACACAGAGGTACTGTTTAAAGTTTAGTGTTAACCTGAGTCACTGATCATTTACAGTATTACAGAGTCTGGCAGTCTTTGCATGATGTCCACGTCACTGTAAGTTTCTAGCTGACTCTCAGGTGTGACAGGTGTACCAGCAGGAAAGAGTAATAAGAACCTGCATCATGAGGTTTGTCATGCAGGATTAAAAGAGCCAGGCTTTGTTCACACAGCTAGGATTGTATTTTACACTGACCCTGGGTCAGTATAAGTATCATACAGTTTAAACGAAGCACTGAAACTTGCACATATTCATTACAGATGCATTGAAGCTAATCTGGATATTTACTGTCAATCTGTGGCTGCGATTAATCACTTTACTGGAAACTTTATTAACTAGTAACTTCATCAGTCATGACAGAAGCTAATATTTCTGTCCTAACATCGTTTAAACAGTAACAGCTTTACTACAATATAAGCTAACGTTTACACCGTAACTTTAAGCTAGCACCATAAAGACGGTAAAACACGTAATAATATCTACAAATGCATCTTACAGCTGTTATATTAGCACTCGGTGTATTACTAACATAACCACATTAACATTATTGACACTCGCTGACTTTTAATAGTCCTTCTATAAATGCTGTCCGTTTAAATGGTCTTACCTGTAACACTGCTGTATCCACCGGATTCCAGCCAGAGTGGATTCTGGAGTCTTCCCAAGCTCCTGTCAGTGATCCTCCATCTGGATGAATGATAACAACCTTCTGAACAATCTAGCAGGTGGATGGCCCACATCTATGGGACTGATTTCTGCTAATAACGCCCATTGTATGGACTGATAACAGCCGAAGCGGGTGAATAAAGTCACCCGGTCGCTAGCTGTGCCATTACCCAGCATACACCTCTCCCTCCATAAATGCAATATACGATGCAAAAGTAATGGCCTATAATTAATTTATCTGCTGTATCTGCTGTTTCTCAGGTAGTTGTTTACATTATATGATATATTGTGTTCAGTACACGTCACTACAATGTGATTTTGGAAATGTATAAATATACGAACAACTGGCTCTTCCGCCGAAATCTCTTGTCGTCGATAAACAACGATTAGGGAGCTGCATAGTATTCAATAGGAGGACCCTGCACGTCAATTCTCGACGCCAGGGGGGTACCCTTCGCGTCGATAAGTGAAGCAGAGGGAGCCTGACCATGCGTCACACATTTGACGAGTTGGGAGTGAGAACGTGTTGTTAGAACATATACTAGAAGGAACAGAATTTATTTCATTTGACAGACTAGTTACACAATATGGGATCAACAAGAAAAGATTTTTAGAATATCAACAAATTAAATCCATAGTAAAAAAGAAATTTAAACCGGGTCAAGTTGAACTACAAACACCACCAAGTGTGGTTCAATTTCTTACTCTTAAAACCCCCAAATTACTATCCAAAATATACAGAATGCTTTCTAAAACAGATGAATCAATATCACTTCCTATTGCAAAATGGGAAGCGGATTTATCAGTTAACTTAGACCAAAACGTCTGGTCTCAGATTTCCTTAAAAACCTTTCATCTAATTAGAAATCCCAGTCTTCAATTAATTCAATACAAAATACTACATAGAGTGCACTATACAGGTCATCAGATGTTCAAGATGGGCTTTACGTCTACCAACAACTGCTCACACTGCCAAACCAATTCACCGGACAATTATATCCACGCTCTTTGGTTCTGTCCACCAGTTCAGAAGTTTTGGCGTGAGATATGTGAAGACTTATCGAAGTGTCTGAAATGTAACATTCCAACTTCCCCTTTAGTGTGTTTGTTGGGCAGCTTAGATAATGTCACTACAGAAAAGAATATAGCCCACATGGTTTTCACTGCCCTATGCATAGCCAAGAAAACAGTCCTCATGAACTGGAAAAATAAAAATAATCTTAATTCAAACCAATATAGAAATTATCTATTAGATTACATTAGTCTTGATACAGCCTCTGCCACCACATCAGATCAATTGCTCTGGGCTCCTTTGATCAGCTCCATCACCTAGTGGGGGTGGGGGGTCATAGTTTGGTCCCACCTTCACTGTTGTGATTGGTGTGGGGGTAGGGACAGGCTTAGGGCGTCGGGGGGTTCCCCAGGAGCATCTTCCTTGGAGGGCTCAACCCGGGGTAGCGGTCATGGCCAATTAGGGGCTCTGTTGGCTCTTAGGTGACGGTTTCCTCGTGGCTGCGTGCAGCGGGGCTAGGGGAGGGTCTGTGCTGACGGACGTGGGTTACTGACCTGGTAGCCTGGCTGCCCCTGGGTGGGTCCGGGACGGGCGTGAGGTTCTGGGGGCGCTCCGTCTCTGGGCTGGGGCCCTGGCCGGGCCTCAGGGGCTTGGGTCCTGGTTGGTGTGTTGCCGAGGTTGTGGGCGGGTGGGTGTATGGGGGCCCGGCCCTGGCGCAGGGTGCCGCCGGTGCATCGAGCCACCTGGGGGGCTCTTCAACTGGTGGGGGAGGTTGTCACATCTTGCAGGAGCTTTCCTCTCTTCAGGAACTCTCTCTGCAGGAGGGGGAGATACAGGAGAGGTGGAGGAAGATCTCAGCCTGGGCGTCTATTGTCTTTTGTAGTCTGGAAGATGAGTGGGGTGGGTGCAGTTTTCTCTGTGGTGGGGTAAGGTGGACTGTCCCGGGCTCTGTGGGGCCGGGCGGCGCTGCTGCACTGGGCCCCGGTCCGGATGGGCCTGGGCCCCCTTTCCCTGGCGGATTGCAGAGTATGGGGGTGCCTACTGTGGTCAGCGGGGGAGCTGGCCCCAGGGAGGGGTCACTTGCCCCTCCCTTCGTTCCCTCCCCATCTCCAGCTGCCTCCCTCTTCCCGCTCCACCACAATCACCCACACATGCAGGGCCTTGGGGTAGGAGTGTGTCACCAGGGTGCAGAGGAGGCAGGGAAAAGGGTAACACCACCTGGGTCTGGGTGCAGTTTCCCCCTCCAGGGGCAAGGGTACCTAGACCCGGTTCTTAGAGTACGCTTGGGGAGTATGATTGTGTGTACAGCGTCTCTTTATGTCTGTCTCCACGTTGGGTGAGTGTTGAGTAATTGCATATGAGACCATGAGGGTGGGAATGGATGTTTGTATCTGTGTGTGCCTGTATGTCTGTGTCTATATGTCAGGTTGGGTATCAGACGCCACCTCTCTGGGGACATCTCAGGCCCTCCAAGGTATGGAGGCCTATCTCACCCCACCACTTCCCCTGCCGGTGGCGGACGCCCTCAGACATCGGTGCGTTGATGGTTCTTTGTGTCCAGGGATGGGCGCCCAGGTACACACCGGCTCACTCCTTGGCGGCTGCTTATCGGGGCCTGGAGCCTGGGGCTCGCTCAGGCCACTTCGGGGATGGGGTGCCCTCAGCCTCTCGGCCTGGGGCTCGGTCACTCTGGCACAGCTGGCTGCCGGCGGAGCTCACGGGCACGTCACTGCAACCCCCCCTGGCTTCTGCTCCGCGGCTGCTGAGTGACCCCTCATCTGGGACTCTCCTCAGCTCTTTCTGGGATAGTGGCGCGGCTGCCCCTCTGTTGGTCTTCCTTGGTCTCTTGTGTTCTGGGGTCTCTGGATGTCTGGAGTTTTGATCTCCTCCATACCTGCTTCATGCCCTGGAGGACGGGGCAGTGGCCCCCCACACCCTCTAGCAGATCATTACATGAAGGAACCTTTTAAAAAAACAAGCGCGTCCATGCTCACAGGTGTACACACGTGTGATCACACACACAAACTACACCCTTTTTGGCTCCTACCTCAAAGCACACTGTGCGCTGTCGATCTCACGTGCTGCACAATAATTTTTAATATTTAGTATTTACTGTCATATTCCCATATATCATTGTGATGTTGTTTATTACTCTCGTTTTCTTCTGCTTGCTTTCTTTTTTCTTTCTCAACAGGTGATCCAGGTGATTGATATATGTATTTTTTGTCTGCTTATTCTGTTGGTTTTTGTTTTTTGCCCTTTTTCCCCGTTCCTCTTCTCAGTTTTTTTTCTTTCCCTCTTTCTTTCTCCCCTTTCTTTCCACCAGTCAAGTCTGTCCCGTATTCAGCAAGTGAAAATAAAATAAACAATAAAAGGTGAATCAAATGGACCATTACGGCAAGGCTGGGATGGTCCATTTGGTAAAGTAAATCCGTTGGGCATCTTTCTTCGCCTTTAGACAATAATTCTGATGGTAAAAGAACCAAACGGGACAGGTTAGAAAAAAAAAAAAAGAAACATAGACTAAGAATAATAATAATCAACAAGACACAACCAAAGATTAAGAATAGCCCATAATACAAAATTAAACCAAAAGATAAGAACTCAAAATGCTGGGTCGAAATGACCCAGAACCGTGACAGGCATAGAAACTCAGGAAAAGAAATTCTGAAATTCCTCCATAAATAGTGAACTAGTTGCTTCAGAATGATGATTTAACTGCAAAATGACATGGCTTGGCAACCATGCTTTTATAGAAAGTAGGAATATAACCATATTACAACCAGTTGGCAAGTAGCTGAGTTGAGTCATCTGTTGCAAAGAAACTCTGATGGACCGCAACCAATCTGTCTGAGAAAGATTCCAGTTAGCCCAATGCAGGACTCTGATTTTTTGCCACCAGGTGACCTACGCTATCACCTCGCAGAGTGGTTGCGACAGCTAATATCAATACTAACGTTTCTTGGACAGCTTTTCTAGTGCGCCTGACCCATGACACAGACAAACCACACACTACATTGTCTTTAAAGACTGTAACTTTAAACATCTGCATTTCTATTTACACTAAGAAGTATAAAAAAAACACATCAAAATAGGGCAGCCTCAACAATGTAGAGCTTGATAGGAACATTTTAAAAGCTTTGAAAGGTGAGAGAACCAAACAACAGCTTATTTCACAAAGTCAAACGCTTTGTTTTTCTTCCATCAGACATTGTGGTCAGCTCTGGTCAGCTTAACCCTCAGGGCCCAGAGGGGATAGTTCATTTTAGAAGTGGTATGCTGAGACAGTGGCTCTCATTGTCTGTGTCACAAACAAGGCCTCAAAAACCTCTTTCAGTTCCCATAAGTGTTGATGAAAATGTTAATGGGAACGGAACAGAAGAATCAGGATGACAGTTGTTTCGCAGTGTGCAGTTCCTGCTAGAACGAATGGTGTTTCGAACACCTGTCAAACATTCAAACATTGATTTCCTCTAGATGTTCCCATTGTATTCAGACAGACACGAGAGAAGTTGCTGTGACGCTTTACACTATTTAGTAATACAGAAGTCTATGAAGAAGCAGAATGGCATTAACGTCAACATAAATCTATTCAGTATTCATCCCTCTCTGTGGATCATTTACCTGCCACAGGGTGACCTCTGACCTCTCTGTGAAAAGAGAGACAATTTTATGTAGGAAATTAATAAAATTAATAACAGCAAAACAACCACAACAACAATGATGATGATAATAACAATACTAATTATTATCATCATCATCATTATTATTATTATTATTATTATTATTATTAATAATAAGGCCTTGAAGTGATGAGAAATACTTTCTTTGTTATTTTGTATCTACAGCATTCTCCTGGTGTGGTCAGGGATCATTAAAGTCCTGCAAACCTTCACAAAGCAGTACATAAACAAATATTATGAAACCGATTTAATGTAGCTGAAGAGAACATTTGCACTGCCATGACTCCTTCTTCCTGCAGCTAAATAAAGGATGAAAACTCTAAACTATGGAGGAGTACACATTGGTATCCCACATACTTACAGTCATGAAGTGGTGCGCAGGATCGCTCAAGGGCCGCTTCCCTGCGAAGCTGATGTGTGGACTCATTTCCTGCTGCAGCTGGAGTGTCTTTGCAGTTTGAAGTTCCTCTCATTTCTGCTGTGTTTTTCTTTCTATCTTAATTGTTAACTTTCTGTCATCTCCCAAAACTGATGCTGGTATTTAGAGCCCTAGCAGGTCCTAGCACTTAGCGCACGCCACTGCATGCTGCCCTTCTGGTTTTCAGTGAGGGTCTCCATGTCAGTGTGTGAGTCATTTAGACTGTTCCTGTGGCTTTTTGAGTATTTACCTATAACAAAGCCTGTAAACGGAGCCCCTACTCTACTGCCTGACTCACTCTGCCCTCGACGACTATGCCAGTCTCATTACATGGTACTTATCAGGATTTAAATGCCACGCTGCCGTTGTGTAGCAGCTCCAGGACCTAGCATCTTGTTTGCATTTCAGCAGTGTGTATAAATATACAAAGGGTCATCATTACAACAGTCATTGTCAGGTACCTTTTATCATGACACTTACCAGGGGAATCCTTTCTTAGAAATTAATCTTATTTATTTTTGTCAGTTTATTTTAATGCAACCGCTGCAGTTCTCTGAATTGTAAATGCTGTAAGGTATGGACAGCACAAAGGGATTATTTAGTCGTCCAACTTTAAGTTTGTTAAGAAAAAAGAGGAATTCAAATAAGGAGATAAAGCAGGGCTGATTGGTTATTATGTGATATTTTCTGTTGATTTTAATGACACTTTGTGGGTGAACTTAAGTTATTCTAGTTCCATTCCTCATCATGTAAAGTATACCATGTGAAGTCTTTAAGAAGAGATGTAGATTTGAAGGGTGGCAATCAATGATTGAGGCAGTGCAGGATGATAGTGTTGCTCCCCCTACAACGCTGAAGTGGACAAGCAGGAGAACATGGATGGCGTGTTATTTTTGTGTACTGGACATCTGCTCAACTTTCTTTCCTACCTGAAATATATTTACTATATTATGTGTTGTCATCCATGTATAATCTATGCAGTGAGGGAGGGTCCTCTACACTCCTGTGTGAATCCAATGTATTCATATGTGTTATTCTTTAAGACTTCCTGATGCTTTTATTAATCATCTATCATGACCATGGTATTAAACTCCTGCTTATTAGAGAGAAACTCCCACAGGTGTTTCCGGGTAGTCATTACTATTCTTTAAGTGTGTTTGAAAAGGTTATTAACTGGTTATTAATGTGCTGATAAATAGAAACAAGCACTTCTGCATTTTTCAGCTCTGTTTCCTGCTTATTACACAGAAACTACCCGAGGTAATTGAGTGTTACCCTACTATTACCCCTTTATTACTGAGTTGTAACTAACATACAAAATGCGCATAAACATGCTTACTTATTCCCAATATTGTCACAGTTACCTGTTGTCAGCAGATTAGACGTGCAGCCTCTCGTCTCTGGACAGCTGGCAAGAGCTGGCTAAACAACAATAGCTGGTTTATGACGTAACATTGTGCCAGCTAATGTTAGGCTTCAGTGTCCTAAAAAATTACACTTTCACTCTGATAAACAATTACTTTCTCATATCATATGAGTTTATTCACTAAGACTCCAGCAATGTTACATCCACTTCAAAGAAAGTTTCACTTCTGGCAAACGACAGCTAACAGATGCTAACAGTAGCTAACAGTGCCAGAAATGCTTAACGACAGTTGAGGATATCCTCAACAACTCACAGTTTTATGGCTGTTATCAGTCAGAAGTGACGAACTCTGACTCATAGACCGATTTCAATTGGGAGTCCGAACTGTAGTAGAAACAGGCGAGACATTTAATTTTAATGTGCAACACATGTTGCTTACAAGAAATACAAAAGGGATCAGTGGTTCAAGTGGCCAATGGAAAGGCTTGTTGTAGACCAGTAAAAATGTAGAGGTTACTTTGGTAAAATAAGAATTTTCAGGGCGCCGGTTTAGCTCAGAGTGCGATGAGTGGGCGCCTACATGCCTAATGGCTGAGAGCAGCCGGCCCGGATTCGAGTCCAACCTGCCGCATGTCTTCCACCTTCTCTCTCTGCCACTCCTTTCTTCACTGATCTATCTAATAAAGTTGACCCCCCCAAAGATGCAATATTCCTGTCACGGATTTGGTATTTCGGATTTCAGCAGCGTCCCCCACCCCCACCGTGCCAAGGTTGAGGCAGGGTTGGTGGGTGGAGGAGAAGAAGGGAAACGCAGAGTTCCTGTCCTGAAAAACACACTCCCAGCTTTGGGTGTTTACATCTCCTTGGCATGTCTGTGGCTGTTTCCATAGCGACTGGAGTAAAGGAAGTTGGGATGTCTCAGAGATATGGTGTGCCGAGTGCTGTTGATTGTTGAACCCGAGGTGGAAAATGAGCAGGGAAAACAGGAAGTGGGAGAGGAAGGTGCTGACTCACCATCATCTCAGCCTGAACCTGTGGGAATAATCAGCGCTGGTCTCCATACAAAGACCAGCTGCTTGGTTTGTCTTTTACTCTCATTTGGAGATGACATTCCCAGCTGCACTGGTTTGGCTTTAAACACACCTGTGTTATAAGAGTGGGAAATGCAGCTACAACAATCAGCTTCCCATCAAACTGGAGTACTGCACATTTTACTGAATGACAGTTTGACCTGAGGCAATACATTAGACATATTTCGCTTGAACCACATCAGTGAAATATGATCACATGCATAACATTTTTAAAGATATGAGTAAATTTTCTCTCAAAAAATCTCCCAAAAGCTTTATCCCAATAAACTTTTACATTTTTGGGGATCTAGTTTCCATTCTTTCTGCAGTATATACTTGCCATATAATAATTACTGGACTTGATTTTTTTAATTTTTATTTGCAGAATGCAAAAACACCCCAAAAAACAAAATGTGATGAAGCTCTGCACGGCTGGATAAAGACCCCTCTGCTGAGAGAGGAGAGACTCATTTTGGAGGAACGTCTTCAGGTCTTCTTTCAAGAAAATGTCCAATTGTTTTCTACATAAAGATCTTTCCTGACAGTTATCCCTGAAGTCCATGAACGAATCTGTTTGGTAAATGTATGTTCTGCTCATCTTGGCAACCTTTCTGACATTTTTCAAACATTATGAGCAAAACTCTGGAAACCAGACTAAGTGCAGTGTGTGGTTCTAAATGTTTAGACAGCAGAACTATTTTTAGATGCTAATTCCAAGTTCATCTCTGATGCATCCATCAGATTGCTATGGAGCACTCAGAGTAGAAAAGCACTATATCAGAACCAGTCTATACCATTAATCTAAAGGAACAAGGTGATGGAACACAAACTATTGCCTCCTGGCTTTAATTCAAGGTTAGAGTATACACCAGTATACCCCCAGCGTTGGTCACATGTGTAGTCAGTGACGTCATTACATTGCCACCTCTATTTATGCTTCATGTATGCAGAAATGGGGCTAGCGATGTTACAGTCGCCCAGCGCAGTTGGTGTGTTCACGGCAAGTGTCAAATGGCCCTTACACCCCCACCATCGCTCAAATGTCCTCATAAGGAATATCACACTAAGGACAACAGCAGTCAGCATGGTCACCACGACACAACCTAGTTTCAGTAGTTAACTGAATAGGAACAAGTTGGCTACTAACTGTAATAAACTGGCAGAAATATCAAATCTATAAATGATGAAAATCATATATCATATCAAAAAAATGTATCTGTTAGAGATTCACTGCAGTCAGTTTAAGTCGGGCAGGTTGGCTGCCATTGGACGGCTGGTTCAGTGTTGAGGATGTTTCACACGTAACCTCTGGGCAATGTTCCCTCTAATTTTTCATGTGTCTGAGCGAACACACAAACTCCCTGAGCGGTCCCTTGGACTCACTGTGAGCAACAGCAGACGTGTGCACTGTGGTCACACCAGCATCGAATCCATCCAAGTTACATGTTTATTAAAATAATCAAATTACAGCATTTACATTTATGTTAGACTACTTTTAAATAACTGCTTTAGCCCACTTACAATGAAAATTAAAAAAATCTTGTTCATGACCTGTGTAGTATGTTAACACTATTGGAAGTAAAAATAACTTGAACTCCAATTTTGAAAACACAACTTTCTTTCTTTCTTTTTTTTTTTTTATAAAGCTCTGACTTGTATTATGAGTCTGTGGTCTGGGAGAGAGTCCTGTAACTCTGTCTGCAAAATACAGTATATAATGACCAATGTTGGGCAATTAATTATATAGTTACTTCTTCAAAAAAGTAACTGAGTTTTGCAAACAACAAAGTTTTTTGCAGCTGTTTACCTAAAAATGCAGCCAAGGCGTTTTTTTAAATAAACATTTCAAACTATTTACAGAACAATCAGCTGTTCTGCATCAAATCTGATGGCACACAAATTATTTGTGCCACTCCAAAAAATAATTTCTGTCCACTATGAGATAAAGGAGAACAACAGGCTGATACCTGCAGGCCTGACAACAGGAGATGTATCACTCCTGTAACACCTGTAACATTCAGCAGTCGCCTCATTGTTCTGACACACACAACAAAACTATTGACTACACTACACACTAACTACACAAGATTTGCGCTAAACGTCGCAAATCTCTCACATCTCAAACACCGCCGTCACTCCTAAAACTTCCCCCTTCCTAAACAGCTAAATGCCATGTTGCCATATCATTTTTTGATTGGTCCACATGGTACATTTTTCCACCAATAGGAAAGGCTGGGGAGGTTGGGAGGGGGGCTGTTTTTGCTCACAGGTGGAGAGTGCTTTCGAGCATTTTCCTTATAAGGAAAAGAGTTGGGATGCTGTGTAAGACATAAATAAAGCTCAAATACAAAGGTTTGGACACCGTTTTGCATGTTTCCCTACTGTAGGGGTCTCTGCAAGCATACAGGGCTCTGAGAGGGTACAAGATGACAACTTTGGAATTCTACTAGAAACAGTCGATCATATTTGTTTGTCAAAGTTGAATCCAGGGCAAACTACGCTAAATTAGCGTTTTTAGCTAACAGCTACAATAAGCATAAAAGATACCGTACGGCTATCATTTGTTAACATGACGCTGGTTCTTATACATGTAATACATTTATTACCAACCTGAGAGTTTATCCGCTGGTCATTCGACATGACGAATGACTTCTGAAGTCTTAATTAAGCTCAAGACGCTGTAGATTCCCGTCAGTAACACTTTCGGTCCGCTACATAGTTCTATTAAATCTGGGCTCGAATACTCTTGAACCGGAACTGGATGTAAGTCCCAAAAAACTGAATTGTAGAACTGAAATTGAATTTTGGAACTGAAATTGAATTGTAGAACTGAAACTGAGTGGTGAGAAGTGAATCTGAAATTATTCGAGAGCTAAATTTTTAAAGGATAAAATACGGTTTCAAAGCAAATGCATTCATTTTCAAAATATAAAATTAAATTTTAATTTAGTGATGATCATTTTCAAACCAATAAATTGAATTTCAAATTAGGCTAATTCATATTCAGTTTTTAAAAGCATTTATTCAAGTTACAATTCAGATTCAATCCGAGCAATTCAAATTCAAATTGAACTTATTCAAATTCAGTTTCTGATGGCACAGATTTCTGCCCATTGAACGTTGCCTCTGGGTTGTTACAACTACTAATAATCACTATCCAAGTGCAGAGATTAAATAAAAATCAATGAAATCAGCAGGTAACCACCGATTGTTCTTATTCACAGGGAGGAATCCACTCCAGTGTGACTGAGTCACCAATGTAAAGGGAAAAGTTTGAAGGTGGTTTAATAGGTGAAGTTAAGCATTATCAAAAGAAATAAGTCGATTTTCTATTTAGAAAAGTGGAGACAATTGACTCCTATATGAAAAGTGAGGGTTTGTGTGGTGTGCGTGAAGGTTAAACACACATTTGTGTTTTTCTGACAACCAAGAAGAAAACAGGTGAAATTAAGCAAAGACAGAGACCATCAGTTAAAAGATAAACAGTTTATGTGAGTCTCTCACATAGCATTTACCTTTACTCTATACACATTGTTTTGAACGTGATATACAATATGTCATCTTATTTTTTTTTACAATTTGACATTATGATTTTTCTTTTCAGCATGCACTTGCCAACAAAAGGCTCCACAAATACAGACTTCAAACTAGAATTATGCTCACAGTAAAACATACGAAACATGAACTTGGATCAAAAGCCTGACAGTTTGAGGACACGATGTAGAAGCACAGCATCAGACTACCAGGACTTTACAGGAAAGAGCAAAGTACTCAACAGTAAGACACAAAAATACATGTTCTGGTTTCAAAAAAATAAACACCTTTTTTTTTCAAGTTATAACATCATCCTAGAAATACACGAAGAACGGTACCCCTTTGTCAATTCAAAGAGTGAAGCAGCGTGTGTACTACATGAGGAGGATGGTGGGTTCAGGGCGACACTGGAACAGCTAGCCTACAACTGTGCCGGTCGTGCCACTTTCAGGTCTCGCCTGGCAGCTTCTACAGCTGCTTTTTCACTCGTTTTCCTTCACCTTCCTGTTTTAACAGGCTCCTGAAATCACAGTGTGGATCGGTGCTTTTGTTTTTCGGGTGCTTATTGCGAATCCAATCTGATTGTGTGGGTATGTGGGATTGCTACGGTGCAGATGTAGCCATTCTAGAAGTCCCGCTGTATAACTTGGTAAACTTCTGCTACACGTTTGCTTCACCCCCACAAGGGGAAAGATCTGGAAGAATCAAGTTATTTTTGTTAGCCACCAGGAGTCATGAGGAATAGTCTGGTAAGAATAATTTGGTTTGTATAGAGATGAACGTCTGCAGCACTAACGCAGGGTAGAGAGGGGACTTCTACAACGGCACTGCATCACAGGGGAGCTCTGTCTCATTTGTGTTTGTGCTAAATGTACAAGAGTGACAGCATCAAGTCCACTCGCTGGTCTTCTCTGACCGGGCCTTTCAAGCTATAGACCTTACCCTGGATTGTTAGGACACGCACACACGCACGCACACACACAGTTACACACAGTAGAGCAATTAACCTACTGAAATTACTGAGAGAAACAAAAGCAGAGATGATCGTAATGTCACACTTATTCAACGTTGCCTCTCTACACTGTATATACTCGATGTAGAATTTCATATATGAACACACTCCTTGTTTTGAACACAAAGTGCCTCGACTGATGCGTCTCAATACATTTATTGCAAGGAGGGATACCACAGCAAGAAATATGATCGACTCAGAGTGTCAAAGGCGCAACGTAGCAGCGAGCCGCCTCGTACCTGACTCGCTATATCAAAAGACAGATGTGTGGACAGAGCCACATGGCCCAGATGTGCTGTGTTGTTTTGTATTTACAGGAGCAGAATCTACGCACTAGATAGTCTCTTTTAAGGACGAGCACAGTTTGCTTTCCTCTCCTTTACAATATAAGAATTTTTTGTGAGGCGTCCAGTCTGCTCACCGACAGCCTGTCAGTCAGTGGCTCTCGGGTGCGTCCTCATTCTTATTGTCCTGTAGGCGTGGCCTTATGGCTCCAAATGAGGTCTTCCCACTGCAATAGGTCCTCATACTGATGACAATTTATCCCGCTGTTATTCAAATAGGAAATGAATTGTCTAAATAAAATATAAACACATGTCTGGATGAAAGAAATGCATCAGATCTCACCATGCACACACTGTCTGTTTAAAAATATATGCACAAAAATCAAAACAGTACAAAATTTTATTTCTAAAGGCTCGTCTGTGTGCTGGGGTCGTTCATGTAAGGCGTGAATCAATAACTTGGTGCAAAGACAAAGACAAGCTCCTCTTTCTGATAGTTTGACTTTTTGCCGAGCTACGTGGAAGATGCATCTAGTTGTGAGCCAGTTGCTTAGCAACGTCCTGCTACTTCTATAGACATAGTGTAGTGATGGGCGAGGCACACTGCTGCATGGTTACGTCTGCTTTCCCACACCTGTTGGTACGCAGAGGCAGTTTATTTATGCCTGTCATTGTCAAAAAGACTGATTAGCTTCACTTTCAACTGTTTAGTCTGGGGACGTACATCTATTTATTTTTTGTGGACATTATCTCATGAATAAAATGCTACCAGTCTATGCTTGTCCCCCCCCCCCCCACACACACACACATACTGAAAAATAGCCAAGAAAAGGGTGAGATGGCACCGCACCCTCATTCCTTTACCTTTCCACTATGGCGGTGCCTTTCTTCAAGCCATTAAGATAGAACGCTGCTCTCTGCTTGTGTAAAACCAGTAAAGACAACCTCTTTGCAGTTATCTGTGAGTAAACAACCAGAAACAGAACAGTTTTGGTGGCACTACGTCAGAGGAAAAAGAAAATTAGACACAGAGGAGGAGAAAGTTATTCAGAAATAGCAGCAAATGAGCAGAAAGCAACGCCCAGCTGGGCTTCTGTGTTTTCAGTCTCCTCAGTGGATTGTTGCTGAAGCCAATGGCAAAATGAGACATGGTACGAGTCGGGTACGCCCCCCTCGCCTAAATCCCAACATAACAACATTTTATAGAAACAACTCCAAGTCTGTTCTACAGATCCTCGAGCTCTCCTCCCCTCCTCTGTGCACGCTGCTCGAAGACGATGGTTACAGGATGATCCATGCAAAAAACATGAGCAGGCCCAACAGCGGGTGAAAAGCGACTTGCCCCTCCTCTCCAACTCCAACCCAATTATAACACAGTTTACCACCAACAAAGTCACAGTTTGTGTGAGGTTAAAACAAAGTGACATCTCTCTTTCTTTTTCTGGAAGCACATCTATTTCAAGGTATCTAAATATAACAACATCTAATATCCCTGATTATTAAATGTCCTTTATTACACGTTATGGCTGCTACCTCTGAAGCCACCAGTAACAGTTTTTTTATTGCAAGACTCACATTATGATAATATCGAGCTAAAAGGTACATCAGGAGATAAATGTGAGCTAAGCAGATGTACCTTGAAGGAAAAGCGCAGAACTTGCTCAGGTTACTCGAGACATTTACACGATTCTTGGCTACGATGGTGGAGTACTTTTCCACTAGTCACAAGAACTAAACAGAGTTTGGATTTGATGCCAGAGGGATGTGGTTTGTTAGTGGAACAGATGTGGGTTGGTTGGGGTCAAAGCGGTCCAGAGGTGGACATCTCACAGGATGGAAGGGATAGGGGAGCGAGAGCGGCGTAGCGGGCAGGGCGATCCATAGGGCGAGGTCACAGGAGACAACCTCAGAGTGTTACCAGCCATGCCAGTCATGCCCGCTATGTTGTTTAAGCTCCGGGATTTCTCATAGCCTTCAGATGAGGGGGGCGACAAAGGTGGTGGTGGTGGTGGAGGTGGTTGTGCAGGAACAGGACATGAACACGCACAGGCAGGCAGGCAGGCAGGCAGGCAACGATCCAAATCCGAGCCAGCCGAGTGAACCGAGACAAGACAGGAGACAGGAGTGAGACATAGCAACAGTAACATACTGTATGGTGAGTGCATGTGCAGCACATTTCATGACAGTGGCCATAAAGCATATTGAAATTCTTAGGCCTGGAGCTGCTTGACAGGAAGAAACAACCTCACTGGCTCAAAAGTGCTTCTTAAGATTGCTTTAAGTGCAAACTATCTATATTGTTGCTGAAGTAACTGAAATATGAAATCCATTACATCTACAACAAATACAAACAAAATTGGATACACTGATAGCTGTTCACATCTTTAGTTCCTGCAGTAAATCGATACATAATTAAATTAAATTCTCTTTATTTAAATCTTTGCTTACTCTTAAACAAAATAAGTGTAAAAAGCTGCCGTTTGTGTGGCGACATTTTAAACCCGAGTTTTTCTTTATGCTGCATTCATGCTATGCTAGCAGGGAGTTACTGGTAGCCTTGTCGTCACAGCAGATGTTGAAAAAAAGGCTACTTTTATTGTTGAACAATGCACTACTATATCAATATATTGCCCAATAATATTATATTTTCAGATGGCAAGAAAATCTCTATGCCACATCAAATTGTCTAAATGTTTTAAAATTGAGCAATGAAAAAGTGGAAGACTTTAAAACCCCACCATGCACAGTATTCATGTTTTTCTCTTTAGGGTCAGCAGTTTAGCATGTCAGAGTTGAATCTCACTTGTGTTTGCTATTTGGCCAGCTGTGCTATTTATTTAAAACTTTTAAGATGAAATATTGAATTTCAACAGTACAAAATGCTGTCATTTAAAAATAATCAATATTCCTTTAAGTAGATTCTTAAGAAAACATTCTGCTTTAATGAACTTGTTCTTGCTTTGACCCACATCTACAGATCTTGATACAGAAAAGAAAGCTCTGTGATTTGTTCTGCAGCATCTTGGACCACAGGTTTGCTAACTCGTGGATGGTCAGTGAACTAGTGAATTAGTCATGGTAAAGGTTATCTGTTTCTACTGGCGTGTGGCTGCTCCTCTCTATCAGCGGCAGCGGCATGTCCATAATTTCATCAGAGATGCCCCACATAGCTGCACGACGTCACAGATGGCAGCTTTGGTGAAATTAAGTTGAAAAAAGAAGCTGCATAGCTATCTTTGGTTAGGGAGTCTGAGGTTAGTGATCAGGCCGGTGTTTGACGCACAACAGGAACATTCGTGGGATTTGTAGTCAGTCCTCTGATGCTGGGAATCTACTTCATTTCTCTTTTACTTTGCTGAAAATCTTTCCTCTGAAAAAGTGGTGCTTAGTTACTTAATGAAAAGTTGATATGGGACGGAAGAGAAAAGGTCAGCTTTTGATTTTGTTTATATTGTAAACAGTGTTTCTGTTTCTTGGTGCTTGTAATGAAAACTTAAACTAATAATAGAGCAGTCGTGCTACCCTGTAGTTAGCTAGGTAATTAGTAAGTAGTATATCTATTTTGGAAACTGTATGTGTTGCCATTTGAAGCTGTATGTATCTTGAAGTTCTTTGAACTTTGCAAGCCAGCAGAGCTCCTCCATAATTGTATTTCTGTAACTTCCACAGCAAGCTCCACCCCTGAGAAATACTTCTGTGAACTCTGTCAGAGTCGTTTTAGCTAAATGAGAGATATTATAATTCTTTAACTTTAGGGCTGAAAACAAAAACAGTCGTTCATGTTATGGCACCAGTGACACCATCATTAGTATTTTCTCCCATTAGAAATGTATAAAATTTCCAAGGAACGGTTAAAGTTAACAAGTGCACATATAAACCACCAATTCATATATTGAGCCACAATATGTAGCTTAAAATGAACAACATGCATGTGTCTTAGATTATGTATCAAATATTACTGTATTTGTGTGTATGAATCCAGACACATACTGATGATGATGATAATCGACACACTTTAATTCAATCATCTTAACAACAACAGCTCAAACTTCTGAAAATGCTGCATGTGATGCACATCAGTAAATCTGCATTGGGTTCAAAATAAACAAACAAGCCACAGCAGCCAGCGCATTAATGGAGCGTGCCAATCGGCTGATGAGGAACAGCAAATGGAAATGTTGCCTCATTACCACTCTGCATACACCACCATTTGATTCACTGAGAGCATGGGTGCAAATTAAACTGGGGCTCTTTCAGAACGAGCCAAGCGAGCAGAACAAAAGAGAGCCTGGGTCTGAGCCAACAGGTAGTGGGAACAAGAAAGGAACCCATGTTTTATGCATTACCGTCAGTGTGGTGGCAACTGCAACCATGATGGATAAAAGGGAAAGCTGCTCACCTGACTTCACTGAAAATCATGATGCGCTGTCGCTGAAGATGTGGACAGGTTAACCTGTTAGACTATTCCAGTAACCACCTCAAAGCCATCAGCAGTTGTTTTTTTTTTTGTTGTTGTTGTTTCTTTTGCTTAATGCAATGAAAAATAAGGCTCTGTTAGCAAGCCTAATGAATGATTTGCATTCATTAGAATTCTTGTATAATGGGTGCTTTAGCAAAATAATCAGTGGAACAGAAGCACTGATTTGCTTGCCATCCAATGAGTGCTCGGTGGCTTTACAGCAATAACATTAGGAGCCAGATATTCAGCTAGGCTCCTGGAGATGCAGCTACCTTCTCATACAAGGCAGTTAGCCAAGGCTTAACGTTTCCACTTTACTTTGCAGATTAACACAAGATTCATGTCTCTGCAGGTAAATAGAAGAAGCAATCTGAATGACATGCTGTATGTTTCACATAGCATCCAAATGACATTTTGGTATGTTCTCTATTTAGCAGAGATAATCTGCATCTATCAAAAAAGCTGCAGCCTGAACTAATCTCTGCTCTGTGAGCTGCTTGATTTATGCGCTTTGTTTCCTGACCTTTTCTGCCTTTGATATCATACAGAACAGCAACAACACTTTCAGGAAATTCAGCAGGTGCAAACTTAACAATAACCTTTAGGTTGGGTCAAAGTGTTAGCAAGCCCTTTCTGAGTCTGACCTTTTCACAATGTACAAGGTGACATGTGCTATGCAATTCAGGAGGGCAAGTCTGACAGCAAATAAAGATGAATTTTATTCCTGTAGTTTTATGAAAAACAGTATTTCAGTCATGCAATCAGAGCTATTTCCAACTCATAATATTTGGGAAAGTGACTTCTTCATTTTTCTGTAAACTCAAACTCAAAGAACTGCTTTATTGGAACTGATGGTTTGCTAAATAATGTAAAAACCAAAGGTACAAGAGAAAAAGTTTAAGAAACTGATACAATAGTGTATTTATCAATTCTAACAGGAGCTGATAATGTAAGCTTCCCTACCCAGCTAGCTTCAGTCTTTACAAATAAATGTTACCTTTATGGCCAAGAGTTACAAACAGAAACTAAAACCTCGTCTCTTTCCTGCATATCCTCTGATGATGATGTTTGGTAGGGCTCAGCCAATACAGGATTTTTAAGAACGGTACCCAGCTGATGTCCATTGGTGATTTAAACCCTACTGCTTGGATAAGCTTGTTGTTGTATCCCAAACATGTGTGTTGCCCACAGGGAAGTTACTGAGTGTCGTTGGATGGACAAACTACGCAGTATCAACACTCATCTCTTTTGCTGATTTTCATTTATTGGCCATGTCAAATAGAGCAGCATATAACTAATATCAGCTGATAATATTGGTCTGCTGATAAATCGCTCATGGCCTAATGCTTGGCTCTACCGCTCTTTGCCTTGGCCATTAGCCAATAATAAAAATGAAGAAGTCAAATATGTTTATGAGTTGACTAAAATCTGGTTCCTTAACCTGTTATCCTCTCTGACAGTGAAAAACTATTTGCTGGTGTATCATCACCTTACAGGCAAATGATGTACTTGCATGCTGTGGATGGACAGTGGACCAGGCCACAGCCAAAAAAGTAAGACACTGGGTCAGAAATTTATTCAACTGTTTCCAGGCAACCAGAAAACAGGAATAAATTGTGAAGAAAGCAACAGTTCTGAGTCAGCTGCCGGGATGCGTTTGCCCCTCAGAAATGCCAAAAATGTTATGCAGTGTGTCTGTGGAGAGTCGCGACAGCACATCAACCGGTTACGTTACCTGAGCTGACTAGGGCTGAACATAAAGCCTCCCCCCTTCCTGGGATGTTGGTGTGCCACTCACTAAGGACATGGATCAGCTGATGAGCATTTGGACAAGTACCTTCTAAAATGATAGGCGGTTTATTCAGACCGGTGGTTCGAGGGAACTTCACTAATGATGCCTGATGATTCAAACAACTAATCAGTAGCAGTGCACAACAGCAAGCGTGGATTTGACAATGATTTCCCAACAAACAACAGATCTGCATGCTTTTTAGAATACTTTTATAAAATGACATCACAATGTTCTAATTCTATGTTGAATTAAATGACATTAGAAATTTTACATATCAGTTAAACTACCTGTCTTTCGTATCCCTCCATCTGCAGGGCAGGTGTAGTCACTGGCAGCAAGCAGGAAACAGGTCCCCCCACTCCGGCGGTCCTGTTCTCGGGTGCTGGACCTACGCATGGGAACCCTCTCCTCAGGAGACATGGTGAGGTCGCTGCCCCTGCTGCAGTCTACAGACAGAACTGAGAAAAAATCCATTTGCACATCCATATTCGCTTTTGTTCATTCATGCAATTTACACCAAACTGATGATTTTGTGGTACTTTTCCCTTATAGACATGACAACAGAAGAAGTTACCAAGCAATGAAACTACAATCCTCACGTCTGCCTAAAGGCTTCCTGTTAAAACAGGAAGAAACTGCGATCTGAATCCATGGAATGACGACACTCCAGTGGATTTCAAAGATTTCAAGAAATCTGTTTTTACTTTAACCTTGTGAAAAGATACAGGTGAGACTGATGTTTCCATTCTTCCCCAAAAATGAAAACCCTGCCAAATAGCATAATTCATAGAGCCAAAACCTGATGTAGTTTTTGCCTTGTCTATATAAAAGAGCTATGACTGTGCATTTGAGTGACATATTCCATCCATTATTAGGAAGGAGATCAGGCTAATACATTCTTCTTGCTCTGGCAGTCATAGAGCTCCTCTTTGGGGACTAAAGACACGTACTGACAGTTTCACAATTGGCCATGTCAATTTTTATGATTAAATATGTCATAAAATTGAAGGGCTGGTACATTTACGTGGTTCTAATAGTTTGTGGATGGCAGTGGAGGTACTTGGCACAGTGGAATAAAGTATAGCAGTGTTTCCCTTTGCAGGAGAATCATATCAATTTGATAAAAAGATGAAAAAGTATCAAGATTAAATAACACCAGTGTGGAGCGTTAGCAATTACCATAGCTACACATATTTATACATCTGTGCCCTCAAACGTAGTAGATTTTAACCCTTTAAGACCTACCATAGAACCAAGTCTGCCAGAGCTTACTTTATATTTGTACATGCTGTAGTGCCAATTTTGGGAGCATTTCAAGTTGATATACATCAATACAACCATTACAGCCCAAATTTTAATAATATGTATGCATTAAGTGCATAGTAATTACATAAATTGCAAAAAAGTGCAATAAACTACAAAAAAATTGAAAATCGTTTTTGTTTTTTTAACATATATTTCTAGTTAGAGAAATTTAAGAGGCTTATCCCTCAAAACTGTAAATACAAAAAAGTTGCACAAACTAGTTTCCCACCACAGGAAATTTATTTGAAGTGTCTTCATAGTTTTACTTTTGAAATACACCAATTTTTATATACTGCAGGAAAAACGAAAATAAATATTATAGTGCAAATTTGCAAAAAAGCAGCATATGCATCAAAATAAACTATTTCCAGCAGTGCAATTTGAGTTCTAAGCATCCCAGAAACGACACAGAAAGTCATAAAGTCAAAGATAACTTTTACAAACACCAGTATAGGCTCTGAGGCCCTGACAGTAAAAAAAACTACATTTCCTCGAAAATGACGTCACTTCCGGTTTCGGGCAGGTAATGGTGGACATGCTGACGTCTATTCCAACGTAGGAAGTGTTATGAACAGCTGATCGGATCGGCAAAGCGTGTTTCTGGAATATTATGTTTTTGTTGCTGCAAGCGCTTTTTATGCAGTTTTTGCAAAGCTATATGTAGAAGGAAACCGTGACCTAGGACAAGCTGATGGCATAAGATGTAAGTACAACTTCTCCGGTTTCATATGCAAAAAAAATTATTGCACTAGCTTACGTGGTTGCAGTGATACAGGGATTTAAAAATAGATACGCAAATCGTAGCGTGGGCGCTACGCTCGGCTCTAAAGGGTTAAATCAAACAGTGATGACGTGATTGGTGCAGACTTTAACTGAACGGGTGCAAAAACTGTACTATCTGTTCAGGAATTAGAGTCAATTGTTTGACATAGTCTTAATTTCAGATGCACCTTCATGGCTCCAATGAATTAACTCGCATATATGTTACCTGAACTCTCTATATTTGATCCAAAGAGACATCAGTGCAAGGAGCCCCTCCCCCAAAAAAGCAAAACCAAAAACTGAAGGCACAACTTACAAACGAGTGGCAACTAAATAAAGACCTGGCAGAGCGTCTCAGTGGCGGAAATATATATAATGACATCCGTGGGCTCTAGACTTGAAAGGATTCAAAACAGTCCTTACATTTAAAATTATGTCAGTTTGTCCAATTACCTTGAGCCTCTGATAATGGGGAACTATGGCTGTTGATTCATAAACAGTAAATGCAAACATTATTGTAAAACTCTTTGAATTAAAAGCTAAAATTCTGTACTTTGATTACACTGTGATTGTTTGATTTAAAAACAAACAACAACAAAAAACATAAAACTGCAAAAATATGTAATTGTTCAGAACAAGTTGTATGATTTGGAAAAGAAACGTGTGCCATTACCAACAACAGTTCAAACAACAACATATTCTGATGTCACAGGGTTGGGGGTTGTATGAACTATCAGACTCAGTACAAAGCTGGTATCTATATGTCCTATCTAAAGGACACACGGGAGGAAAGTATCTTTGCAGACTTAAATTCTAAATGACCTTTGAGAAAATCAGAGAGGTGACTATGGCAGAATGATTCTGTTTGTGCATCCAGTCAATGAATCATGAAATATTCTGCGGTTATTAAATGTAAGTTTCAGGGACTTAATAAACAGATAGTAGGGAGCACCTACCCTGAGGAATGTCTGTATTAGAATTGAAAGAAAGCGAGTACACAGAGGTCAACATTAATTTCCATCAATATCAGATGTGTCAGAGTCAATTACTGATATGGTACTAGAGGGAAAAACAGCCACCTACGGTCTGAGCACCAAATGAGCAATACTTACAGGAAGAAACACTTGGAAACAAGGAGTCTGAATGCTTATCTCCCACTCTCTGTACCTTTGGCATTGGTGCTGTAAAAACAGCTCAGTCATCTATTGGGGAACTGCTTTGGAGCTTATGGGTCACATGGGGAAATCATGTCTAGTGTTGGGGAATCTGTCAGATGGCCACGGCTTTCTAACTGAAAGGAAGTCCCTCATGAATTCTCTTCATTGTCACTACATAAACAACCCCCTTCAGTAATCTGAATTAACTGTTAAACAAAGCGAACTAAGAGTAGTTCTGTTTTCCATATGACCTTTGTCTAAACATATGGTCTTACCTGAACGGTTGCGTTCTAGTACCCTGCTCCCTTTGACGTGGCACAGGTCACCTTGAGTACTGTTGCAGGTGGTGTTGAGATCAGCTTTGCAGTAGGTGGGGGACCCTCCCTGCACTGCTTGAGGGATATGTTTCTTCCTCTTTTTGGGTAACTTCTGCTTGGCCATAGCCAGAGAATAGTACATCCCAAAGTTATTGACGATAACGGGCACAGGCATGGCTATCGTCAGCACACCAGCTAAAGCACATAATGCGCCCACGACCATACCTGACCAGGTCTCTGGATACATATCACCATATCCCAGTGTTGTCATGGTTACCACGGCCCACCAGAAGCCGATGGGGATGTTCTTGAACTTAGTGTGGAGGGTAGCCGTGGGATCATTGGGCTTGGCGCCAATTCTTTCGGCATAGTATATCATTGTGGCAAAAATTAACACTCCCAATGCCAGGAAGATGATGAGCAGCAGGAATTCATTGGTGCTAGCCCGTAACGTGTGGCCCAGTACTCTAAGTCCCACAAAGTGTCGTGTTAACTTGAAGATACGCAGAATACGAACAAAACGAACCACCCTGAGGAAACCCAACACATCCTTGGCAGCCTTTGAAGAAAGGCCGCTCAGCCCAACCTCCAAATAGAAAGGCAAGATAGCCACAAAGTCGATGATGTTAAGAACACTCTTAAAAAACTCCAACTTGACTGGGCAGAAGGTCACACGCACCAGGAACTCAATGGTGAACCAGAAGACACAAACACCTTCCACATACGTAAGAGCAGGATCAGTTTCGATTTCATACTGTGGACCTGAGTCGGTCACGTTGCTGTCCCGCGCCACATCAGTCTTGTTGATGATTTTGTTGAAAGCCTCATGAGTCTCCAAACAGAAGGTGGTGATGGAAACCAGGATGAAGAACAAAGACACAAAGGCAATAAACTAAGAGAAAGAAGACAAAAAAGAGAAAAACACATTATGGCCATTACATTTCATTTCAACCATGACTTCCTACACTATTTAGGATAGATTTGACACCAAAATCATTCAATAAATGTTCTCATGAGAAAAGGACAAACTACAACAGGTTTATTACATTTGCATCATTTCGAAGGGACTAAAGTGCGGAGACTCAATCTGGGAATGCAGATCCAGTCTAGTAAAGCAAGAAAGGCCCAGCAGACTTCAAACCCAGTGGAGAAAGGTGACGGGGAATCTCTTCATTTGGTTTTGCATATTAAGTTACACAGATCGACTGACTTTGGCCTTATTTCTGTCACTTATGTTAGTGCTAAGCAATCGTCTTTGGAGTAAGATGTGACGTATGACAACTGGGAAAATGCCATACCTTATCAAACCCTGTAAGATGCAGTATTATTTGAAAGGCCAATAGTAAACTGCTATGCTATAATAGGTTAACTGGCACCCAGTTGCAGACTTGTTCTTAACTCATTCACTGGTAGCGTACCTTACTGGACATCCTTGAGCAGATAGAAATTTGTTGTGGTGGTAAAGTCTAAATCTATAGATCTACGATAAATATATCATTGACATCAGTTTGGCATTAGAAATCTATTCATTTTCCCAGAGGTAGTCTGCATGTTATTAAAGTAACACAGATAATTTCCTAAGCTATTTTACTTCATGTTTTTGACATATTTTGCAAATCCTCAATGGAAACAGCTTCCTGATGCGGAGCTCAAATCCAGACATTGAGCTGCTGTGGAAGAAGACACGCTCGACTTTCTGTAAGAGCTAGATGGAGCAGATTTACAGCCTGGTATGCTGCTTCTCCACCATCCTCCCACAGTCCCTCCACTGGTGCGCTCTACCTACTGTGCTCTAAAGAAGTCGTTTCACACTCGGCCTTGTTTTGGATTGCATGACTCACACGCTCTCATAAATATCATTGCCACTATTTGGGTTACTGTGATGCTGAACTGTGTGTGTACATTCACTCAAGTGCCTCTCTTTATGTATCTTTATTACCCTGTAAGTGTTTTTGTTCATACACTTTCAATGGCACAAATTTAAAGCCTCAGCACAGTGTTTGGGGATAAGTCGGTATCACTAAACACCATGTACTCAGTTTATATGTATTTTGAGATTGTTGATTATATACTATATGTAGATAGATATGCAGAAAGTGTTGTAAAAAGTTTGACAGAGGCAATATAACAAGGCTGTTCAGTTCCCACCTCTGACATTGGGCTATGAGTTTATTTTTCCTGTACTATAGACTGATCCAAGCTGTAGGCGGAGGTAAACAAGACGCCATTGCTGCAGTGGGATGTCACTTCTGAACTAACACAGTGCAGTACAGTGCACTGCATGTGAAGGATTTTACTTTTTCTCTGATTTTGCTAAGAAATTAAGCAAATCATCAGACTCAATCTGGATGCAATCAAATTCTGATACCTGCTGCAAAAATAAACAATATTCAGAAGAATAATGCTCCCTCTCGAGGGCCGTGGGTGAGTCTGTCCAAACTGTTTGAAGGATTCCAAAATGCAAGATCTAAACAACTGACACGAGTTTTCACGTCATTTTGAATACAGAACATAAGCGTAGTTTTTGAGAGCTGAATGAGTAAAAAGTTTGTTTTTGTGGTTTAGAGCAGCGGTCTCCAACCCCCGGGCTACGGACCCGTACTGGGCCGCGAGAGTTGAGGCTCAGGTGTGAAATTCATGGTTTTCAGAGTTTTTATCGGTTTTTAGCATTATTTTTTTAATCATTTTTATTGTTAACTTGGTTTCCCTGGGTCTTTTCCCGTGTGTTATGAATAGGGATGGGTACCGGTATCCGGTGCCATCATGGCACCGGTTCTGACATAAACGGTCGTAACCAGACTGAAAAGCAGCGCACATTTCGGTGCTTTATTTCGGTGCTTCATTTCGGTGCTTTTTTTTTCCTGAGATGTCATACACTTTGGATTCTAGCCAATCATTTTACATTTCCGAGGATAGTAGGCGGGCCCAGGTACGTACGTTCTTTTAAAGCAGAGCTACAGAGGGGACCTCTGGTTTAGAGGGTTTACAAGTGTGCTTATCAGCCACAACCACAACAGGCCACATGAAAAATACTGATCACGTTATTAGAATGCAGTGTACTGCTAGAAATCTAAGACTACTGCTGTACGTGTAGATATTATGTTTACATTTAACCCTACCAAAGACGGGCACCAACCCATGGTAGCAGCCTGTGCCTGCAAGACACTGCACCCTGCCAAGGTGTTGACCCTGCTTTGAAACTGCAGATTTGAATCTGATGGAGCATATGTGGCATGCACTGTAACATGCTAACCAGCAGGACCAAACAATCCTTTGCCAGCACCACAGGATGCCACCATAGTTCCAGTTTGCATGCCCCGATAGGTCAGAGCTCCTGTGGAAGCTCTTTTAAAATTTCATAGTGTTTTTTGTTTGTTTTGTAGTTGCTTTTTTGTGTACATTAAACAGAAAAATGGAAAAATTCACCAATTCAAAATTCATTCTTTTTTCCTGTGCTTCTTTTATGATGTCTTTATTTCACCTTCCCTGCTGTCTCCATCTCTGTCCTCTTATCATGACATTGGCTGAAACGAGCAGCAGGACTGCCTGAGCTGTTTCCTGTAGCTGTGTGGATGCTGCGCCAACTAATGACTAGTTCTGTCTCATGCTGGGATGTAATTCTGATGTGTTCACGTCTGCAGAGAAAGGATGTAGCATACAGCAGCCTTTAAAAGCTGAATCATGTCACAGTACAGCAGCTGGACATGAACTCACACTCACATGCTGGTGTACGCACTGATGCCGCTGTTTACACACACAGCCTCACAAGGTTATTTATGGTAGGTGTTAAAAATGCAAATGTGCTAACTTATCATGTGATTGCAGCACATGCACTCTGCATGATGAAGAAGTCCTGTGCTTCTATAAGTCACTGTTTAAAGCCACCACAGGGAGCACTACACACACACACACACACACACACACACACACACACACACACACACTGTTCAGTCGATTTCTGAACAATGCAGATCTAATTTAGCCAGCGGATGAGCTCCATTTGTCTGGCATGCTTCTTCAGAATTTTTCAGACACAGTGATAACGGCTGCTGAGGAGCTACAACCTGTGACCTTCAAGTACGGCTGCCACGTCACGTGCACATGGGGTAGAGACTGTAGATTTGATAGTAGAAAAAGTATGTCCACCAATACTGCTGACAAAAACTATTTGCTTATTTGTCACTATAACAAGGCAGCCCTCAGCAGCTGGATTTACAGTGAGACAAACGGGACAATTTTAGTGGAACAAACTTATATTTATTTGCTATACAGCTCTCCTTACAAACAATCCACTCTTGAGGTTCTTCACAGCACAATCAACCTGCTCTAATGACAACCAGCAGCCTTAAATACCTCCAGCTGTCACAGACTAAACCATTATTCCACTCACAGGTGAATTCTTAAATCCCAACCTTCCACCACAGTATACAATATACCAATTTGAATAAATAAATAAATACATACATTTCACATTTAACAAATATTTTAGACTTTAATCCTACACCAAACCCAATATTATAAAAACCCAAAAGCCCAAGCACAAAAGATTCCCCACACTCCCTTAACCCGTGGTCTCTCCCGGAACCTTTAAATGGTGTCTGGACCCCCAGGGAAACATTTGCCCAAACACAGGAGAGAAAGGTGAGTAATAACATCTTACAATAGCTTCTTTGCACCTCCTTTAATTGTAGACTTTTCACACACACATTTGCGTTAGTTTTCCTTACTGGTGAAACCTTATGTTCTCTCAATCACCATTCCTTTCTCCTCACAGACACCACCACATTCCTTGATGAAGAGCAGCTGCACAGGATCTGAAACAAGGCTAGCAACTGATTTTGAAATTCCCAATAAATATTCAATAAATAATTAAACTTCTTGTGTGCAAATGTTTTACTGTGCAAATCCATGCTGAAAGTGCGATGCTAAATGAAGTGCTTGATAAGGTGCCTTTAATAAAGTGAAAGGTGTGCTCTAAAGTGCTATACACATTATAATATAAATAGTAAGGCAGTCCTCTTCCTTACAGTCACACTCCGATGTTTCAGTTCATTAAACACATTATAAAATTAGACAAAGTAAAAAAAGAACCCAAGTAAATACAAAATGCAGTTTTTCAAAGCTGTTCCTTTAATAAAGTAGTTTGAATAACTTTTCACTTAAGCTGGATTTTGATTTTCCTCGGGTTATCTTTGTCTAATTATAATTTCTAATTCTTCTGCTGATCAATTAAAAAAAAAAATTAAGTATGAAACATTCTTTATGTGTAAAGAGAGAATGGGGGAACAATGCCTCCTTTTCTGCCATCATGTTGGATAAGTGTGAGAAAATCGATCGATAGATTTTTTTTTTAAAACCAATTTACCAGTCCAGTTAAATAGGGGTGCTCTACTACAGAACACTGTATGAAAAACAAATTAGAAATATGGCCTTTTTTTTTTTAAATCTCCTGCATTGAAAAATTCTCCTCAAAAAGGAAACATAGCATCAGTTCTACTAAAGGACTGGAACTGTTGTATCAGTGAACTCTAACATGGTCTCTATGATTGAATGCACTCTTGGTCTAAACACGATGAATCTCAAAGTTGCCTCTGAAGCTGATTTGGCATTTTTAACACACTACCAATAAAATAAAATAAACAAATCATCAATGTGTTGTTTGCTCTGCTTGTCCAGTGAATTTATTCTGCAGACTGAATGGAGCATCTTGGTCTCCAAGGGCAACTAGCACAGCAATAACCTTTAGCATTGCTTTAAGCATGACTGAAATCTCAAGCATATCTTTCTCTCCCCTTACAACAAACTATATGCAGCTGTTTGTTCTTACTGAACATCAACAAGTGGCTTGGAAAAAGATGAGACCTTCATGTTGCTCAGGCGCTGATTTTGTGTTATTTTATTGTGTCTGAGCTGAATGCTTTCATATCACTGCTGCATCACGTTACGCTTGGTTCCCTATCTGCCACTCAGAGGAAGAACTGTCTCCTTCAGGAAAGACTTTATTTTATTAAATTATCTTATGATGTAGTGTTAGCTCTGGTTATTCAGAAAAATCATAAGCAGCATCATGAAACCAGGATTTCATAATGACTGAGAAATGAAAAGCAGGAGATGTCAAAAGTCATCCATGTAGTAGCTCTGTTAGATGCACTGTACAAACAGTGTGATTCATTAGGAGTTTCTGTCAGCAGCCCCATCACCTCCCCAAACCCTGATGGGGTCTGATAGTTGTCAGACTTGAACCATGGAAGCCATCCTCATAATCACACAATTTTTCACCAGGCATTCCTGCCAGTCACCGGGATTCTCCCTGTCCGCAGCCAGGAGAAGAGACACGAGGAAAATGCCAGATCAAACTGCTGCAAACACACCAGCTTCCAGTGCATTACAACTGCCTTTGGCCTGGTAGCACAACAGATGTCACATTCAACACCAATGGAAAGTGTGTGTGGATGGGTAAATGTCCTTAAACAGAGTAGTGGGGACTGGTCCATTTATCAAACGGAAATCTCCACTGTGACCCATAAAATCTTAACAGTGGCTCCTACATCGTGATGTACAATAATCTTGTGCCAGGACTTCCTTTAGCGCCCCATATGTGGCACTTATTAGTAGTAAGCAAATAATTAATAAAAGCAAAACTAAAGTAACACAGAAAAAATAAATAAAAACTCCCAACAACACAATAACAACAACTAGAGAGTGTAGTGGTAAGTCTACACACCTCTGGAGTGAGAGTCGCAAGTTCGATTCCCACCTGGAGTGCCCTTAATGATGATGGAGCCTGTGTGACTCCACAGCTTTCTGCAGGTAGGGTTGACACATGAAAGAAAGCCTTGTCCTGATTTAAACATGAAGTCAAGGCTTCCTCTACTCTGCACATCACATCTGCTGTGTTCTCGTTCATGGACTCCAGTACATGGTTTTAAAAAACAGAAACACTTTGGACTGTGTTTGATTCACCACCTCCATCTATGCATACGTTTGTAGGCATTTGCTCCGCCTGGGTCAGGTGCTTCCATTTGTAATAGTGATCAGACAGCAGTTGGATTTATTATAGCGGCTACACTTTTTTGGAAAGCCTAAGAAGAACAGTACACAGGCCCGTAGAGCATTAGCAGGAAATGTAGTAAATACCACATAGAGACAAAAATACATCCTCTACAATGCAAGAGCTTAACGTGTGTCAGAGGTTGTAGTACTGCTGAACTGTCATGGAGATCCATGATTATTAGCTGCCAGGTTGGAAGGACATTTACAGTCCGTTGTGACTAACAGCTGCCAGTCTTAAACCCCACGATTTGAGATATTCTCTGTAAATCCCGGCAGCTTTGGGTCTCAGTCATAGAGCTAAAAACAGAACGACTCTAATGGACAATACATTTGTTTGTATACTGGCACAGCAACACGTAGGATGGACAAATCTTGGCAGTCTCCCAGTGAACAATCCCCCACATTCACATGCACAGACCCAAACAGTCCACCGCGCTGCTCAGGCTCTGTTTCAGAAACTGCCCTGCTGGCTTGGCCAATCAGCACGCTTGCTGTCCTCACCTCCACCATCTGTTTGACACTATGAGTGGAAGCTCTGTGTTCGGTTCCTGGACCTGAGACCACCATCCACCACTGTGATGGTGAAGCCCCCTGCAAAGCTGTTATGACATCATGAAGCTAAGGGGACCCTGGAGGTGCTAACACAGTCTGAGAGAAAGTCAGACACATGCACACACGCGCGTGTGCACACTGACATAATGAAACCTGTGGGGTTTGAGCCTGTATGTGATCTGTCTTGTGTTTCTCTTCTGATTGTCTGGTTATAATTTCAGTTTCAGGGCTTTTCCATGTCTCAGCTTAAACTGCACGTCCACATAGTCGCAGCCCGAACTCCCAGTATGCAAAGATAGCATGCATGTACTGCTGGGAGGGTGCATTCACCTCAAGACACCTGATCCCTCTGGCTCTGCTGCTACTCCACTAGCTTTTTAGTCCAATCCAACATTACATGAGGTTTATGACATTTTAACACAAAATGGGGAGTTACCAAGTCAATGAACTTTATCCCAGTGGTGAACAGCTACCACTGGGAGTGAAGCGTCCTGCTGAACCAGAGCACCACAGTCCTCTGGTGACCAACTGTAATGAAGAAAAAGGAATAAATATGCAGTTCGTCTAATGGCCACTTGGCTTCAGGTGAGGAAGTCGCCTGCTGCATAAATGGTTTCAGACTTCAGACCAGCTGTAGGGTTGGTCTTTTTTAAAATTCATGATTCATCCAGCTGGATGCTGGGTAAGTTTTGACAAGCTTTGACACCGGCAGCTGTAACAATGTCTGCCAGGCTCCGCCCCCACCAACTGGAGTAACTGAACTGGACCTATCAGCATTTGGAGAACGTTTGAATGAATGCTACGACTATAATATGGCTGTCTATGTGATGCAGACTGTGTAAGAAGTCTGTTCTTCAGTTTGGGTGAAATTCACACAGAAACACGGATCTATGTGCTGCACCTGCTTGCTAGCTTGCGTTGACCTACTGCAGTCATTAGATTCATTTAGAGTCAGATTTCAAAAGCTCTGATGAACTCAATTTATACTTCATTTATAATACTCATAACAAAACAGCATCCAGAAGTGGCAACTAGATGGTGAGCACACTGAAGGTTTCACAGCTGAAAGAGCCAGACATTTCTCAAAGAGAGCAAACTGCCAAAAACACGACTCCAAAATAAATACTAGAACTGCTCCGTGTGTTCAAGCTCGGTGAGCTGGTGATGGTTAAATATTTTGCTATTTTTTAAGTGAGCAAAACAACAACAACAACAAAAAGACCGATACTCTATCTCATTTCAGTGTTGAAAAAAATGTAAAAATAATAAAAGCATTATTCCATTAAACACAAATTTGATTGATCAAAGTTCAAACAAATCCTCTCAGTGTAAATATGTTGCTACCTCGTAGGTATAAGAGTGCATCACTCTAGCTGGATGTACAGGCAGAGATCAGCGTGCAGACATCCAGAGCTTTCTGCTCCTTCAGTCACTGAGCTTAGCTCCAGCTGGAAGCAGAGACCCCCGGGCAGAGACATCCCTCTGTCTGTCACTCAGTAGTGTTGTGTCTCTTCAAAGCAACTCCCCCTCCTTGCTTTCACATCACTACAACCCACTCTTCCGACAACACACCAGGAAGCGACACTGATCACCTACATAATGACGAGAGCGTCTGTGTATCTAACCCCGTCTCCTTCCTCTCTTTGTGCTGCCTAGTAACCAATGAAGTGAGTCTCGTAAACATAACTCAAACCGATTCCACAGGTGATTGTTTTCTGACTTTTGGAAGTCTGTAATCCGACCAGATTAGGGATTTATGCAGCTAGCGAGAGAGACGAACAAAACAGACTCCAAATGATATTCTGAAAATGAAGCTGATATGAGCTGTCTCCATATCTAAAAAACCTCCATTTATCTATGCCACAAATCACTTTTCAGTATGGACAGAGAATGAAATTATAAAGAGTTGTTCACATTTGACATTTTAACTGTCATTGTTTTTATTTATTTATTCATTTGTTTATTTAACAAAAACATATTTGGATAAAAGTTTGGTTAGCTTGATCAGCGAGACACATCAATGCTCTGTATGTGTGGACAGGTCTACACTGATGCCTGCAAAGAGCTGCAAACAAGTGAACATCTAACACTTGGATTTTATTCACAGGACTAGCAGACCGCTAGCAGCTACTGTCAGTCCAAAGCTATGTTAGTTTAAGCCTTACTGAAACTTAAACTAGTGAGCTATAAACACTTTTCATAAAGTTTGGAAGAAGCTTGTAAACGTGTTTGCAATGAGCTTCCAGTTACATGATCCCATTAGATTCAGATTTGCGTCACTTCTTGTGTCCACACACATTTTTTTTGTTTTTTGAAAAAACAGAAATTCTGTTTCATCCCAAATGTATTTGTGTCAAATCTTGGTAATAAACGTAAACATGATTATCATTGATTGTATTGTTCCAGTACTCACTGTCGAATTTGTAATAATATACACAACACATATGCAGGTAACTAATGTTTTAGTGTTGACATCAGACAATCAGACGAGGAAAAAAAAACTTGCCCTTGCAAATCACAAGCAGGTCTATTTCAGCTTTTTCTGCTTTCATGTGAAAATTGATTTGAATTGAAACATCAAGTTTGATTGCAGCCCTTTCTTTAAGCACAAGCTCAGTCTAGATGAAGATATTATTCACTTGTTTGACCTTTCAAGTGTGAATAAGAGGCCAAGTGACTGACACAATCCTCCAACGATGCTGTTTTCATACGCTGCACATGCTGCTGTCCACTCTGTGTAGTCAGTCTGCTGAATACTAACACTGAAAGCTAAGCGAACTGAGTAGACAGAGTATAGAAAACTGGCATTGTTGTGAACAGCAAGCATATAGGACACTGATGTAGAAGATTTTGAAATCTTGAAGCCGTTTAAAGCTAAAGTTCTGTAAAGCTCACTCGCCCTGTGGGGATCGAGAACCTTTGGATGACTGCCTCCTGAGAGTCCAGCCCATTAGCTGTATACACAGTTAGTGTATGTTCTTAGACTTGCTGTTTGATAGCCGGGCCACCCTGTAGGAGCACTGTGCATGCTGTCACATTCAGCTCCCAATCTAAAATCAAACAGCAGCTAGATCAACTTTAATCAGTGTAGTTAACTGAATGGACCATTTAAAGATCATCGTACCACATACATAATTAAACCACCAAGTAACTGATTTCCATCTCAGCCTTTATTTAATAAAAGAAAGCCCTGTGTCTATAAAATAAGCAGGGGAAAAATAAAGCAAGGGGCTGTGAGGACAGTGATGAGTCGTGGGGAATATCAGAGATGGCAAAAATAGGAGTCTATTAATCTTACATTACAGTAAAGTCCTCCCCAAACGCATGTTTTTGTCAGACACAGGACTGCACTTTTCTTCATCCTCGTCAGCTGCCACCATGGTAACAGCACCGTTCCTTTTTTCTTTTTGTGATCGCTCACGATGGTGAATTGCAAATAAGGAGAGAGAAAGGGAAGAAGAATGGGAGGCGGAGGAGGCAGCAGAGGGGTAAATGAATGCTCGTGTTCTTTAGCAGGGAGAGGGTTTCCCCTCTCACTGTCACTTCCTGCCTTGGTTTCCCTGAACTAAAAACATGTTTTTGTTAGCACAGACTAATGACAATGCAACATTAGCTGCTGTCACTCAGCCTAAGAGACCGGTTTCAGCTCTAACTGAGAACCAACAGATGATGCAGGACAGATGTTAGCAAGCAACATCCGACCCCACACTGCAAACCGAAAACCACAGAATGTTCCTCTCGTTCTCTCTGGCATTAGCTCCCTCATTACACGGCTCACTGTGACATGACAGCCAGCTCACAGAGGGAACCCTTCTAAATCCACAGATTTTGGCAACCAGCCACTTGTTGGGGCTAAAAATAGCCTATCAAAATTTTTTCCAGGCATGCTAATTTGAATAATTCATTGTCACTTTAAGTGGATGAAGTCAGCGTTGGAGGAAAGGTTGGGGAGCTGAGGTAGAGACAAATGAATCCTTGCCAGCCCCTGCTGTTGACTCAAAGGGTCAAGACAAATGTAGAGAGATTAAGTTCAGCTTTAATGAGCACAAGGCCTAATTTATGCTCACATGATTTCTTTGGTATTGTGCAATACGATTAACCATTAATTTCATGTTTTAGTGTGTTTTGCTGCGAGCTTCTTCAAAGTACGATGTGACAAAGCTAGGTTCATGGAGCATTTGAGATAGATTATGTTGATAGGATTCAGCCTGTGTTAAATTTAACCACATCTAGTTCAAACCAGGCAGCATCTCGAGAGAACTGCTGACCAACAGGGTCACAACAGTGGTTGTATTTTTGGAAAATGGCAGCCTGTTAGAGCCTTTACATGGACATTTTTATTTTAATACAAACAGAATAGCTTGCTACTTCCAGTCACCTGCCTGCATTTTGTAGGGCGTGCCCTGTTTTCAAGCCTTTTCACTGCACTGTATGACAAACCATCTGATGTGAAAAGTTAAAATAACAAAAGCTGAAGTAATAGTTCCATTTAAGGAATCAGAACAGCTAAAACCAAAGAAACTGGCCGGTGTTACGTACAGAAAGGTTTTTATTGCATATTTTTGTATACGTGTATCACCACAGTGGATCACTAACAAACAAGATATAACTGAAGTGGAGACTTAATTCAACTTATTGAACATAACACTATATTAATCTGTTTATTTAGATACAAAGTATTTCTATAAGTAACTGGAAAAACTAATATAATTTTATATATAAGAATTGTTTGAAGTCTTGGATCCTTCACAGTCAAAGTCAATGCCTGAAGTCTAGAACCAAAAGAAATCACCAAATACTGCGTATCTTCATTTACTGCAACAGCTTTTACTTGCTGCTTGTTTGTGAGTCTCTGCCTAGGGATGGACCGATCCGATATTACATATCGGTATCGGTCCGATACTGACCTAAATTACTGGATCGGATATCGGAGAGAAATAAAAAATGTAATCCGATCCATTCAATATCACAAAAGCACCTCACAAAACTTGCGACATGGCATAACCCAGCTCATAACCTTAGCGCGCCGGAGTATGCGTCTCGTGATAGAGCGGCTGTGGCGTGCGAGACCTGTCGGCGGTCTGGTTGAGCATTTGGAGCCTCGCAACGTGCTTCCAAACCGGCATTTAATCTCCGAGACAGTTATCCCAGAGATACGGAGCCCCTCTGATGACATGGTCCAAAAAATAAATAAATTGTGGCCACAAAATACTACTTCGTGGGCATGAAATGGGTATAACGTGCCCACGAAATACTTATTTGTGCCCACGAAATACTATTCGAGGGCACAAATAAGTATTTCGTGGGCACAATTTATTTATTTTTTGGACCATGTCATCAGAGGGGCTCCGTACTGAGAAGTAAAGCAAGTGTGTAAGTTCATCTCTGAATGTTTGTAAAGCATTCCCAGCGACTGACTCTCTCCCCCTCCCTCTCCTGTTTCTACTTCAATCATGAAACTGATCAATGATCAGCTGATCGGCTTTTCTCTCTTGTTAGTTTTTCTCCCACTTTGCACCAGAAAGAGGAAACCAGGCGCTAAACGACAGCAGCACGTTTAAGCTTGATAAGCTGTTGGTAGAATTTATTTAATATTACTTTGTACACCAGGATCCTTTTCTACGCAGCTGACAGCTGGTAACTGTGCAGGGGCGGCTCTAGCAAAGTTTTGCCAGGGGGGCAGGTAGGGCATTAACAGGGAAAGGGGGGCACAAAGAAATACTTTTCTTTCTTATTGTCATGTCTAGCTTTTAATAAATAATTATCAGAATCTTACAATCAAAGTTTTCATCTGATGTAAAATGTATAGAAGTTCATTACTGTATAAGAACTATTAAGTCAAATTTATACCTTAGTAAGCTATAGTACTTTTTCCTTTGGGAAGGTACCATCTGTGCAGTCTGCAATTCTGTTGAAGAAGATGTTGAATCTATTTAATTATTGTAGAAAAATAATTGATTTCTGTGCATTTTTTTTTTTGTTTTTACACGTGCATTAAATTAAAGTTGATTACGTCAATTAAGCATCACGAGGCGGAGGTTGGGGGGTGGTTCCCTTTTTTTTTTTTTGCTGGGAGTTGGCAACCCTATTAGTTGGGTTGCTTAATATTTCCACAAAGTACTCTTTAAAATACCAGAACAGGGAGGATGGTGCAGGTTTAAGTTTATTAGATTGATCAGTTTTGCTGAACTATGAAATATTTTGGGTGCAGTGTATTTTTTGCATACAGGTATAACAGAATAGCTTTAGTTTTGTTTTGTTTTTTAAACTTGAGTATGAACTTATACAAAATGCAGCAAGATATTTAAAAAAACATTTTATTGATTATAAAATTCGCTATATGGGATTTATATCAGTATCGGCAGATATCCAAATTTATGATATTGGTATCGGTATCGGACATAAAGAATAAGTGGTATCGTGCCGTCTGTAAACTGTACCAGACAAATATCTAAACAGTCCAAGTTGCATCCTTTTAACTCATTTCTTTAAAGCCTATACGCTCCATAGGTTGTGCAGTATGGATTAGGGAGGTGTGTAACCTGTTAAGAATGAAGCACTGGTGCTGAAATGCACGTATACATCCCTTACATGAACAATGAGCAAACCAGCTGACTATAATAAAACTGTGTGTCACCACAATGTTCCTTGTATCTTAAACTAAGCACATTTCTCAGCTGTTGTTTCCTGACAAAGCTGGCCCAAATAATGCCTGGTAAAAAATAGAAAAACAAAGAATTGAAGACAAAGATTAAAGTGAACAGCAGGCAGACAGCATGTGAACGCTTATCGTAACATCACTCAAAAACCTACAACAAAAGCTGTATTCAACCTCTCCAGTCAGACAAAAATACTCCTGCTTGAAGATCCCAGTGAGACTGTGCTTCTAAATATAACCAACAAGCCTCTCTTACTGCTTTGCTCTTTCATCTGTTCATCTAACCATCAATATTTCAGCTCTTTGCCTATGGCTCAGACAAATCACTGACTCATGAATGTTGATGCTTATTTGAGCACGTTTACAGTACAGTGGCATGAATAGTAGACATAATGGTGCTGATGTATTTAAGAACCCGTATGTCATAAAAAAAAGTTCAGTCGGGGAAAACATGATTTGGACCCTTGCTGGTTTTATAAGTTTGCTCGCTAACAAAGAAATGATCAGTCCATAATTTCAATGGTTGAACAGTGAGAGGCAGAACAATCACCAATAATGCATTTCAATAAAGTTATAAATTTAGTTATAAGTTATACAAAGTTATACATTTTCATGAATGAAATAAGTATTTGATCCCTTTGCAAACTGTGCTTTAGTACTTGGTGGCAAAACCTTTGTTGGCAATCACAGAGGTCTGGCGTGGATCGTAGTCGGCTATAAATTTTGCACACACCTCAGGGGGGATGCTGTCCCACTCCTCTTTGCAGAGGATGTCATTAATGTTTCGTGGCTGATGTTTGGCAGCTCGAACCTTCACCTCCCTCCACAGATTTTCTTTGGGATTAAGGAGACTGACTCAGCCGCTCCAAGACCCTTAATATGCTTCTTCTTCAGCCAATCCTTTGTTGCCTTGACGATGTGTTTTGGATCACTGTCATGCTGGAATACCCATCCACGACCCATTTTCAATGCCCTGGCCTAGGGAAGGAGGTTCTCACCCAGGATTTGATGGTACATGGCCCCATCCATCCTCCTTTGATGCGGTGCAGTTGTCCCATCCCCTTGGCAGAAAAACTACCCCAAAACTTAATGTTTCCACCTCCATGTTTGACGGTGGGGACAGCGTTCTTGGAGTCATAGGCAGCATTCTTAGGCAGGTCTTATCTGACCACAACACTTTCACCTCTGAATCGTTGAGATGTTCAGGGGCAAACTTGTGCTTTCTTCAGCAGGGGGACATTGCGGGCACTGCAGAGTTTCAGTCCTTCACGGCAACGGTTTTCTTGGTGACTGTGATCCCAGCTGCCTTGACATCATTGACAAGTTCCTCCCGAGTAGTTCTGGGCTGGTTCCACAGCATTCTCATTTTCATTGAAACTCCACGAGGTGAGATCTTGTGTGAAATTCCAGACTGAGGGGGATATTTTATGGTTCCTCCATTTGCAAATCACACCAGCTGTTGACACCTTCCCGCTGCTTGACGATGGTCTTGTAGCCCATTCCAGCCTTGTGTAGGTGCAAAATCCTGTACCTCTGTGGTCTTGACCATGGTGAAGAGTTCTGGATAGACTGATCGCTTCTATGGACATCTGCCTTTTATAAAGGTTGGGAAGACTCCCAGTGTCAGCTTATTACCTGTATAAAACACACCTAGGAGGCAGAAATCTTGCTGATGGATCAAATACTTATCCCCTTCATGAAAATGGGAATTCATTTATAACCTTTCTGAAGTGCATTTTTCTGGATTTATTGGTGATTGTTCTGCCTCTCACTGTTCAAATACACCGACTGATCATTTCTTTGTTAGTGGCAAACTTACAAAATCAGCAGGGATTCAAATGATTTTTCCTCTTACTGTGCTGTGTTTGGAATCTTGACAAAAATAAATAAATAACAGTTAAAAAATAGAAACTTACAAAAAGTAAAAATGTATACTTTTCCTTTAACCTAAAAGCAGTAGTTTGACAAATTTACACAGTATTTGACAACTAATTGTGACTTGAAGCATCGTGCTTAGAGATATAAAATTGTTGTACATATAAGACATTTTTCTTTAGAATATTACCAAGATTAGAAACTCTGACATAAACAGGAAAGTGTCCATCCAGTTTCCATCCATCCCCCCATGCCCCAAGAAAATGCCACTATGCAAATCAACAGTAATATTAATAGCCCCAAGAAAGGGTAATAAATGTATTTCTCAATAGGAACACTGATTGCCCATATTCTTAATAAAAGACACAGTCTTTTCATTCTAAAGTCCAAATCATGCTTAGCCTAAATGTGAAATTAACAACATTTCATCGCTTGGACAAGTCCTACACGATCATGTGAAACAGACCAGGATCAGAGAGACGAGGCTCCAGTGGAAGACGAATAGCCTAATTTGACTTAACATCCTTGATGCTTCGTGGTCCACAACACATCTGACTCAGGATGGCACAGAGCGCTCTGGGCCTGGCTGTCTGGTAAGTTGAGGAGCCTCAATTTGACAACAGGATTGTCGTGTGAGCCACGGTGGAAAAAGGCAGACATACAAGCCAGTGTTTTGGGTTTTTTTGCCTGTCCCGTTTGGATCTTCAGCCATCAGAATTGTTGTCTGAAGGCCAAGAAAGATGCCAAGCGGATTTACTTTACCAATTGGATCATTGTGCAGCACGCAAGATCGACAGCGCACAATGTGCTTTGAGGTAGCAGCCAAGAAAGGTGTAGTTTGTGTCTGTGAACACCCGTCTGTACACCTGTGTGGATCAGCACGCTTGTATTCAAAAGGTTTCTCCATGTAACAATCTGCTAGGGAGTGTGGGGAGTCATAGCCCCGTCCTCCAGGGCATGAAGCAGGTATGGAGGAGATCCAGGCCCCAGACATCCAGAGGCCCCAGAGTACGAGGACCCAAGGAGGACCACAGGGGGGCAACCGTGCCACCCTCCTGGGAAGAGCTGAGGAGAGCCCCAAATGAGAGGTCACCAAGCAGCCACGGAGCAGAGGCCAGAGCGGGTTGCAGTGACGTGCCCGCGGGCTCTGCCGGCAGCCAGGTGTGCCAGAGAGGACCGGGCCTCAGGCCCAGAGGCCAGAGGCCTGAGGACGCCCCACCCCCTGGAAGGGGCCCAGTCTGAGTGGCCCAGGGCCCCACAGGCACCAGGCCTCGCCAATCGGCCACCAGGAGTGAGTCGGTACATACATGAGCGCTCAACCCCAGACACCAAGAACCACCAACACACCAACGTCTGAGGGCATCAGCCACCGGCAGGGAGTGTGGTGAGACAGGCCTCCATACCTCGGAGAGCCTGAGATGTTCCCAGAGAGGTGGAGTCTAAGGCCCAAGCTGACACATAGACACAGACGAACAGGCTCACGCAGACACAAACGTGCATTCCCACCCCCATATACACAAACAAATACTCGGCACTCACCCGACGTGGAGACATACACAAATAGACACTGTGCACACATTCACACTCCCCAAACATACCTATATCCCAGGTCCAGGTACCCCTGCCCCCAGAGGGGCAAACCGTACCCGGACCCAGGAGATGTAACCCTTCTCTCTGGGGTGGAGGAAAGCAGACTGCCTCCTTATCTGCAGTAGCAGGGAGGCCCCGCATCCCAGACCCCAATCCAACGGCCAGCACCTCCTCCCAGCCCCCCAGCCCCGACGGTTAACAGAACGGGTGTGAGTGAAGACCCCAAACCTCCCTCCGCCCGCTCATATGTAGTGTTGCTGCGTGCTGTTCTAAAGTGCATTAAAACACAGGAGGGTATGGTGCTTCCTGCCAGAGAGCAGCACGGCTCCTCCCGAAAACCCTCAGTGTCTGTATGCATTTAAAATTGAGGGTAGGGCACCAGCGCCAGAGGTGGGTTTGAATACACAGACCATCCTCTGGACGCTGTATAATGTGCCCACCCCCAAGGCCCTATATGTATGTGTTATGAGAGTATGAGTAATGTGGATGTTTAGGTTGTGGAATAAAATTGAGGCACAGGGGCCAGAAGGGGACAGAGGGGGAGTGCCTCCCCTGCACCCTGGTGACACACCTGCACCCCAAGCCCTGTGTGTGTGTGGGTGTGGTGGAGAGGGAGGCAGCTGAGGATGGGGAGGGAAGAAAGGGAGGGGGAAGCGGCCCCTCCCTGGGGCCAGCTCCCCCGCTGACCCCAGTAGGCACCCCCATACTCTGCAACCCGCCAGGGAAGGGGGCCCAGGCCCATGTGGACCCGGGCCCACAGCAGCAGCGCCACCCCGCCCCACAGAGTCCAGGGCAGCCCACCCGACCCCACCGCAAAGAAAACTGCACCCACCCCATCATCCAATCTTCTCCCAGACTACACAAGACAATAGACACCCAGGTTGAGTTTATTCTCCACCTCTCCAATATCTCTCCCCCACCTGCAGAGTTTTTGCTGAAAAGGTGTGAAGCAGATTTTTTGATGTGTGTTATTCCAGGTTTATTCAACACTATCTGCTTCTGTCAGGAGAAATACTGACAAGTTGACTATCCAGGTGGCTCCGACATACGCTGGCAAAGCCAGAGCTGGAAGGGAATCGTTTTTGGCATAAAAACTGATTTCACACTCCTTTGACTACCTTGGAACAGCAAGACAAATAAAAATACCACTGACAGACTTTAAGAAATGCTTCCAAAATCATAGGAAACAAGAAATAGGTCAGACAGCAAAAGTAGTGTCTGTCTATCCTGGATATTCAAATGGGGCTTTTATAAATTAACTAACTATGCAGCTGTTATTGACACAACGTGTTTAATCTAAAGTCTAGCGTGGCAGTACTCATTATTTAAACGTGTCAGGATTCCCTTAAGATCTGACCCAAGTGTAGAGATGTCCAATAGCAACAAATTTGATTCTTAAATGAAAACTTGTCTTCACTGATTTGAGAATCTATATTTCTTGGACTTGCCAGACCTGAAAATTAACTTGGAGTCTGCTCACCTGACTTAAGACACGGGACCATCATCCTGATGAATCTTTCACTTGACTTTAACTGGAGAAAAAACCCAGCAAACAGTGAAGCACATTTCCTTACACACCACTGTAAGAGCTCATGGTATTCATCCAATAAGCAGCGCTGGAAGTGGACTGCATTTAAACTTGACTGAATCTTCATATTTTGGGACTAATTTGCTTGCACTGATTGAGGACTTAAACTTGCAATGACCAAGGTTAGACTTTGTTTCCTTCACACTGTGAGACTGTGTTGTTCAGTGTAATAGGATTTTCAAACGCATTGAATAGTAATGTAATAAATATGGATTAGAATGTGCCTTTTTCCTGTTGTCAGTTTATAGATGAGCAAAAAGGAACATATGATTTGTGTGTTTGTCTTTGTGATAGAGTGTTAAAATTAATGTCAGTATCTGCCCTCTTTTCTGTTGTGATTAAAAGCCTAGCTGGCATTTACTCATCCCTCCCAAGATTTCATGAATACATTATTGTCTTTTAAAAGAAACAAACATGCAATTATATGGAGGATAAGAATAAAGAAGAGAAACAGGCCTATTCAAATGGCTCTACACACCCTCTTTGAGTGTGACTGAACACACACACATACAGACAGTACCCACTGCTGACTTCTGCACCACTTCCTGTCAATCTCATTTTGCTAAAAACAGCCTTCACGTCACATACATACTTTTATCTGTCACTTTGCTATTATTTATGCTGTGACAAGTTTCCTGCTCCAGATTTCATCAGCTTAATTTAGACAAAAGCTAAACTGAAGTGGGTCACAAACACACAAATAGCCCAGCTGGCAGTGTCTAAACCAGAGCAGGCCGAGTACAGATTTCTCTCACTCCATCATGGAACAGCTAATACCACACTATGGAAAATTCATAACCCCAAGCATCCTAACTGTGGCCTCCCAAAACTAGAATATTCTTCATTATCAGGCTTTGATAAAGTCCTAAAATGTGAGACAACTGCAACCTGAAATTATGATATACTGCACACGTAGGGGACCATGAAGGACAGGGAGGAAGACTGGGAGGGGGGCTTATGAGCTCAGATAGTGGTCACAAACTCTGATGACCTCAGTTCACTCGGTGATTCATCCAGTGAATACCAAAACTGCAGGTTAGTTATGACTTTAGAGGTCCACTGACAGAAAAACTGCAGAAAGAGGTGCTGTTTGTCACTCATCATATTTTGTTCCCTTCTGTATTCACTCTGACATCGTGGCTTCTAGTGATCATTTATTCACTAACAAGTGAACGCTGCGGCAAACTAGTGCACAACTCAAAATGGTACTCAGGAGTTTCTATAGCACACATTCACATACTTGTATACATGCAAAGGACACCAGTGTTGTGAGGCATGCTCCTAATGAGACCATGAATGGTGTCCTGGGGGATCTTCTCCCAGACCTGAACCAGGGCATCTTTGAGTTCCTGGACAATCTGAGGTCCAAGATGGAACGACCATCTTTGAACAGAGGGCGGGGCTTATGACACCAACTGTCTGCCATCTATAATCCAGTGATGAGATCCCTTCCCAGACGCCTTAACACCCACTCACATCCTGGGCCTTTTGACCTCAGGAAATCACATGATAGGGTGGGGCCAGGTTTCACAATGAGCTCACCCGAAACCTTGGCTGATTGTGACCCACACCCATTTTCACACCTTGGCTTTTGTGATTAGGTAGAGGATCAATAGGTGGTCCATGACCCTCTCGGGGGGATACTCCCACAGGACTTAAATCTGGGACTCTCCACCATTTGACCCTAGAGCTGAAGAAGCTTCTCGAATGAGAGATGAAACGTCTTCAAGCAACTTAAAGAAGTCCAGACGCTTTTCTTTCCAAGCTTCCTTAGACTACGATGACCTGGATGACTGAGAGCTTCACAGACATCTGAGGTCCAACCTGTCTGTGTCAGATGGATTTCGGTCGGGAGGAGTGTGGGGTCAGTCAACAGTATCGATTCCGTCATCCTCCAGGAACTGCCTGCATACTTGTGTCACATGAAGTCCAGGCCTCGTGTTGCACCAGAAGGAATCCAGGATCCATGTGGATCCAGGCAATGAATCCAAGGAATGCACACTTAGGATGTCAAGGAATATTAAAAGTCTTAAATATGAAGGTTCAGATAAAATAGATGGAGAAATCCTTAAGAACGGTGTTGAGCAGTTGGCTGGGATTTTTTCTCGTCTTTTCTCAAAGTCTCTTGAGTTTCGTAGTCCCTTCAACCTGGAAGGGCTCCATTATTATACCAGCGCCTAAAGTTCAAGCACCTAAATCTTTAAATGATTTTCAGCCTGTTGCTTTGACTTCCTTTGTGATTAAAACTTTTGAGAAACTAGCAAAAACTTAACTTTTGCATGGCACTCAGGAAAACCTAGACGTCCTCCAATTTGCTAGAGAACAGAACAGGTAGAACAGGTAGAGGGGTAGACGATGCTGTGTGCACCTTGCTCTACATGGTTCTGAAGCACCTGGATGGCATACAAAACTTTTCCTGCTTACTTTTTTGGATTTTTGACACCCAGCTCTATCTGTCATCTATCATTAGAAGACATAGCATAGATTTTCACTGCTATGCAGATGACACGCAGCTCTATCTGTCCATGAAGCCAGATAACACACACCAATGAGTTAAACTGCAGGAATGTCTTAAAGACATAAAGACCTGGTTGGCCGCTAACTTTCTGCTTCTTAATTCAGATCAAACTGAGGTTATTGTACTCGGCCCTGAAAATCTTAGAAATATGGTATCTAACCAGATTCTTGCTCTGGATGGCATTACCTTGGCCTCCAGTAACACTGTGAGGAACCTTGGAGTCATTTTTGACCAGGACATGTCCTTCAACGCACATATTAAACAAATATGTAAGACTGCTTTCTTCCATTTGCGCAACATCTCTAAAATTAGAAATATCCTGTCTCAGAGTGACGCTGAAAAACTAGTTCATGCATTTATTACTTCCAGGCTGGACTACTGTAATTCATTATTATCAGGAAGTCCTAAAAACTCCCTGAAAAGCCTTCAGTTAATCCAAAATGCTGCAGCAAGAGTCCTGACAGGGACTAGAAAGAGAGAGCAGATTTCTCCTGTATTGGCTTCTCTTCATTGGCTTCCTGTTAAATCCAGAATTGAATTCAAAATCCTGCTCCTCACATACAAGGTCTTAAATAATCAGGCCCCATCTTATCTTAATGACCTTGTAGTACCATATCACCCTTAGGGCTGGGTATCGTCACTGATTTCTCGAATCGATTTGTTTCCGATTCACAAGGTCCTGAATCGATTCGATCCGTGATTCTATTCAATTCGATTCGATTCGATTCGATTCGATTCAATTCGATTTGAATCTGGGAAATTTTGACAGTCAGAAATATTATAATTCAGATCAATACATTTACATATTTTTGTATCTATAAAAAGGAAGCTGACACTTGCGAGACTTTATCAAAGGTGTGAGCGTCACAGCAGATGCCTTTGTGTCAAAGTAGCTGAAGATAAAACACAGAAAAACATGAAGGTGGTTTTCCTGGCCTGGGATTTTATAAAAATATTCTGCAGTACATCAAAAGAAAACCATTAATCAACATATGAACGTTACCTCTGAAGTTACAGCGGTTTTATTAGAGACACGGCTAAGCGTTTTGCATTTTGCATAATTTTAAAAAGTTTAAATTTGTTCAGTATTGAACGGCAGAAATTAGGTTTTCTTTTCGGAAGTATGTAAAAAGAAAAAAAAAACAGCGGCCGACAGCGCTGTAAACAACGGTAGGCTTGTGCGTAACAAGCAAGCGAATAATGCAGAAAACAGATTTTTAGACTGGAAACTGTTCTTGAAGTACAGAGAGAGAGAGAGAGAGAGAGAGCTGTGCATGAAGTGTGATTTTATCGTGGGTGAAGCAAAACAGTAAAAATCAGAGTGAATTCATGACGATGTTTATGTGAAGCGTAGTTTGGATCTTCTTTTGCTGCTGGTTCAGTCAATATTGTTTGGAGAGAGATAAAACTAACAGCTTTAGAATCAGCGCAAAAAGGGCGTAAACACAAAGCGCGGACGCGCCGACACATCAGAATCAGCGAGCTGTCGGCTTTCAGCCCCGACCGTGTCCGTGCCGTCGGGTGAGAAAGCCGACATCTCACTGATTCTGATCCGCGGGTCCGCGCTATGTGTTTACGTCTTTGTGCAGAATCCGTGTTCCTGCTCTCATTTACTGTCTTAGCTGTTTGGTGGTTGTTGAAATTTTGTGAGGTTTCACCTGAGATTCTGGCATTTCGAGCAAAATAAATTTATATTAAAAAATCGATTCAGGATTTTAATGAATCGATTTCACGTTATCCAAGCCAGAATCGATTTTAATCGATAAATCGATTATAAAAACCCACCCCTAATCACCCTATTAGAGCACTTCGCTCTCGCACTGCAGGCTTACTTGTTGTTCCTAGAGTATTTAAAAGTAGAATGGGAGGCAGAGCCTTCAGTTTTCAGGCCCCTCTTCTGTGGAACCAGCTTCCACTTTGGATTCAGGAGACAGACACTATCTCTACTTTTAAGATTAGGCTTCAAACTTTCCTTTTTGCTAAAGCATATAGTTAGGGCTGGACCAGGTGACCCTGAATCCTCCCTTAGTTATGCTGCAATAGGTGTAGGCTGCTGGGGGATTCCCATGATGCATTGGGTGTTTCTTCTTCACTCACTATGTGTTAATAGACCTCTCTGCATTGAATCATATCTGTTATTAATCTCTGTCTCTCTTCCACAGCATGTCTTTATCCTGTCTTCCTTCTCTCACCCCAACCGGTTGCAGCAGATGGTCCCGCCCCTCCCTGAGCCCGAATTGGATAAAGTGTTTATGAAAATGTTTTAAACTTTCCTTTAATCTGCTGGTTTGGGTTTCTTAGCTTGAGGAATAGAAAGACGTTGGAGCATATTGTTAAATTTTGTTTCAAAGTGTGAGGCATAAAGCTAAATGATCTTGCCTTCTGTATAGAGGGAGGGTGACCCTGAAGGCAGAAAGGGTGAGAGCAAACATCCTGTGTGAGTATCAGCAGTTGCCTTCAGGGAGGAGTTATTCTTTGTCTTGTTGCAAAACAAATAGATTTAAATTCACATTTGTTCCTACCACTATTAATGTTTTAAATTCTATAATGTGATTTGTGGGTTTTTGGGTGTATGTGTGATATTTATGCTGCTGGCTACAAATCAGATTGCCTCTCGTGGATAATAAAGTTTATCTTGATTTTGATCTTACCTATCTCCTGGAACTTCCTCCATGCTCTTGAGACCGTGCTGGGAGACACAGCAAACATGCTGGCAATGGCATGTATTGATCTGGCATCCTGGAGGAGTTGCAGTGCCTGTGCAAACTCTATAATATCCAGGTATTACAGTAGCAGTCAATGTGATCGCAGCCAAATGCAAAACCAGTGAAAAAACATAAGAAGGGAAAAGTTTCCTCCACCCATAAAACCATTCTTGTTTTGGGGGCTGTATCATTGTTGCCCCTCTAGTGTCCCTGTTGAAGCAGTTGAAAGTGATTAACAACTGACCAGATCAACATCCCTGAAGTGTAAAACCCCTTTTCCATTAGGACCTTCTCGGATCGACGGTTCACTGTGGTTTTCAGTGTTTTCCATTAGTTAATAGTACCAGGTACTAAAATAATACCTGCTCAGCTGAGGTTCCCAGCGATACGAGCAGGTAGTAAAATGTGACATTGTCAGACTGCATGTCTCAGATAGGCTGGTCAGTAGCGTCACTCGATGAGAGCGTCTCATTTCTGGAAATAAAAACAAGACAACGAGGGAAATGGCTAAAAAACCCCAACGCTGTGGTCCCCGAGTCTGACGAAAAGACACAAACCAAGCAGTAGGTATTTTCTTGCCTCGGTGTCCACCTTTGTTATAGTGTTCATGTTACATATTATTTATGTCACGGGACGGTCGGATGCATTGCTAAGACAACGACCACGCATATTTGGAGGTATTGTCATGGGAAACCAGTCCATCCAAGTTGAGTCTTGGTGAACCGTGGCAAGACGATCCAAGTAGTACTAATGGAAACGGAAACTGACTTTATGCTACAGCTGATTAAAAAGTGTTCCTTTCCTTTTTTTCACCAGTGTATAAAACCTTAAGACTGAAAGACGGTGTGCACACAGCTAATGGAAGGAATGTTTAAACCATGTTTTGTGCAATTCTGTCATATTTTTGAAGCTTTGCTCGTCTGATTTAACTTGTGATTCCATACATGCAGTTTTATGTCTCAGAACGACTTTATTGAAACTTGGTTCTGACTTGTTGATTTGTGTTGTGTTTTCCACTGACACAGAAAGGTAATGTGCAATTCTGAATACCAGAAGTGATGATGACTTCATGACATCATCATCTGAGTCACATCCTACCAGTCATGAAGGAAGTCTGAATTGTTGGATATGTAAGACAAAGTCATCACACCTGCCCCATTCACTGATTTCCACAGCAGATCAGCAACATTCAACATCTTTAGGGTCACGGCTCTAACTGAGAGACGAGGTAGGGAAAGGCACTGTTGCTATGGCGATGAGGAATGTGAGCACTCTGACAAAAGACGAGGCGAAATCCAACAACGACTGCACTGAATGCTAATGTGTTTTTACACGTCACCGTGTTGAACTAACATCCAACTGGAGTGCCGTACCTCAGGTTCTTTATTCTCATCGTATATGCTCCAAATCAGCAGATATTTAGACATTTACACACTGAATGCATGTCGTTATGTCAGACTGCAGTAAAATAATCTCAGAAAAAATACCTAAACCCCAGTCTACACCGACTGACATCTTACTGTGTAGACTGTTGTATTGCCATAGCTCGTTTTGTTGTCAGGCTGCAGATGTTGCTTAACAATGTTTAATTCAATAATAACACAATAGAGACTTATCACAAATACAGTGAAGCTGACATTGCTTGATTTGCTATTTTAAAAGAAAACACAACAAGAGTTTATTTTAATAAAAAAATTCAAATCACTCATCAGAAAAGCAAACGTTGACATTTTGCTTATGAACGACAAACTCAGACTTGGTTCCTTTGAAGGCCGGCCGTGTGATCTGATCTGTGCTGAGGTTTCTGCAAAGACTTCAGAAATAACTATCAGCACAAATCTATTGCTGAGCATCAGCAGCTTATTTCACATCAAAACCTACTTTGATTGTTACCAGGACACAAACACACTCACACAATTCAGAATCACACACTTTAATCCCACTAACCGCACATCTTAGGACTTTGGAGGAAGCCAGAATGCAGAATACCAGTTTAGGACAGGAGTTCCAGTCAGACTGTACAGGTATAATTCTACCAATGGACAGAGGCTTAATTACAAAACACAATGGCCTGTATGAAACTCTCATTTAGATTTAATTACTCATTTGGCAGTGATGTCACAAGTCCTTTGTCATAAGATGATTTTATGACTGAAGTGTGTCCGCATACAGTTAAAAATGATCCTTGAGCAGTCACACAGAGGAAACCACCCTGCAGCTTATAATTTCTTATCTGTCTCCAGCTGGAGAGCAGGGAGGCCCCTGGTCGAGTCTGGTTGCTGCCTCATGTGTGACCCCTCTCCCCCACCCCAGGAAAGTTGAAATTGCAGGTCCCACATTGCCATCGTGCTGTGCAGGATGAATGCCCACAGGCTAGCAGTCAGTGAATATAGCTACTTGCCATATAGAGTATCCAGCCAGTGATCCAGTCCCTTGTGGGACTGCTGAGGGTCACACAGAATGTAATACAGGCGAGGTATAGAGTTTCTCTGCAGCCTCCAGTTTCAATATTTATTCCTGGATGACAAAAACAGTCTTAACAAGTTCCAACATCCATCATTTGACAGTTCTTTGGCAGATCCATGCATAATAAACAGGATAAAATTAGAAGAGTGTTTACTGGCAAAAATAGGAAATGTTCAAAAAGGAAACTGCTTTGCATTCTGCTTGGATTCATGACAGGTGAGCAGCTGCTTTTATACAACTTTCACATTTTGGAGGGGTCTTAAGTAAATACGGTATTTACTTAAGTCACAAGTCTTGCCAAACATCCGCAGCTTGGCAGTGTATACACACTATAATGACCAGACCTAATTCTTTCAAAAACCATACATCTTTCCACAGGTCTCAACTTCATCAGACATCACCTAGACTCAGAGCTGGAAGAGGCCAGTGCAAACAGCGGCCTAACCGACTAAGATGATGGATCCATGGGGTCAGGAAAGCCAGAAGCAGGGGAGCTGGAGAGGTACCTTTCATGTCCATTCACTGGAGGTGTGGATCTATTGCATGGCGTTCCTCACATCAAGAAGCTGTCGATCAAAATCAGTACAGCTTTTCCTGCATCTGGAGCCTGTGAAGGACTTCTCAGTCATGCAGGACTCCTGTTCACTGCTGAACAGTTACAGCGTCACAGAAAGAACCTTGAGAGCAAACTGCTGCTGAAGCTTAACCATCACCTCACTGAGTGAAGAAATGGCACATTTTTGGATCGATCACATTTATTTATTTTTGTTTGTCTGATAGCATTTATTTATAAAATAAATCGGACATTTCAAACAGTTACTCACTACTTGAGTAGTCTTTTCACCAAGTACTTTTTTACTCTTACTTGAGTAACTTTTTTGAAGACTACTTTTCACTTTTACTTGAGTAATAATATTTTAAAGTAATGCTACTCTTACTTGAGTACAATTTTTAGATACTCGACCCACCTCTGTAAATACCAGACATTTATTGAAGAACTAATCAGGTAAGAACAGTTTCAGTTAGTACCAAAAGTATTTTTCCCCATAGGATTTATATTATGGTATCTCCATTCATAGTATCAGACAACTTTTGTATCATGGTATTAACACATTTATTTATTTATTTATTTTGCAGGAGTATAAACTTCTCTCTCCTTGTCAATTTGAGCTGCTTATATTGAAGTCCAAACCTCCCCCATAGTTCAGTAAACAGAGAAAGAGCATCACCCTGTGATACATCACAACTAAAATGTGGTTTTTGCCACTGATTTCTCCCTTATATGCATGAATGGTTCAAAGGTCAGTGCAAGTTGGTAACAAACAAAGAAACAAAGCAAAATTCCTCTGAAAATAGCCAATTGCATGGACTGGAGTGAAAATTCAGCTAATATCCAACAAAAAAGAATTTGAAAGCCTGGGGAGCTCCTGGCTCCTTGGGACAAAAATGCAGATAATGAGCGCTGGCTCAAGACTATTGCACAGTACTGCCTGCACTCTACTTTCTTCTGTCAGTTGAAAATCTATATTACTCTTTTAAAATAATTTATTTTTATCATTTACTGTCCCGCCTTTTTTCCCGCCTATTTTAATCTCGTCTATTTTTCTTTTTTGGCTTTTGCACAAAACGACCAGACTTTCCTCTGGCGCTTCACTGTCCCATCCTCCAACGCAACATTGCAAAAAAACAACAACGACATGTATGTTGGTATTCAATCATCTCACTTTACTGTAATTGCACATGACCACTTCGTCTCTGTCCTGTCTTTGTTTATTATACATTGATATAGTTACTAATAGCACATTTTTATCTCTTAATTCTCACCCAAATTTAGCAAGTTATTATTTATTTGTAATTCCTAGTTTTATAGCTCTTGGAGATATATCATTTATATTATTATAAATGCACCATGGGGGGCTTGGGGTGTGATGTGGAAGTTTTCCATTAAATAAAGCCTACAGACAAGCAGTGAGCGGTAGCTAACATTCTTTAATCATAACAAAGAACAGAAAACCAAGCTTGGTGGAGAGCATGCATGATTGCGGGGCAGACGGTCAGCAGAGTCTCGCTGAGCCTAACATGGCTCTCAGTTAAATACCTTCTCCAGGAACAAAAGGCAGTACATGGCTGTTAAGGTTCAAACTCCCTTGCTACCTCCCAGAGTCGTCTAAGGCCACGTCCACACTGATGCGTTCTCCGTTTTGGCCTCCCGTCCACGCTGAGACGTCGCTTTCCTCAAGGAAAAACGCAACGTTTGAAAACGCTCTCGAAAACATACATTTCAAAACGGAGCTGCCCCGTCGCAGTGTGGACACTCGAAAACGCAGACTTTCTAAAACGATGACGCATTTTAGTCATGTGATGCAGTCATGTGACCAATTAAACAAAGCTAGCGGAGTGCATTATACAGCAGTTGTTTTGTTTGCTCTCAGTTCTGACAGCCCTAAAAATGATTAATATCAGTCTGTACATGCTCCAGATAGCTTTTCTTCAAATTCTTTAGTTCTCACTCACTTTTGCGCATGTGCAGGACTGGAACGTAAGCGTTTTGGGCCGTTTCAATGTGGACGCTCAACTCTGTGAAAACGACTGAAAACGTTAGTGTGGACGCGGAGCGTTTTCAGGCGAAAACGCCGTTTTGGTATCATTCCAGGCCAGTGTGGACGTAGCCTAAGAGACAAAAGACTCAACAAGAGACATGTTAAAATCCAGTGGCACCAAGGCATTATACAATAAAATAATGTGAATAATACACAAATAAAAGAAATTCCTATACAGGTGAAACAGCATTTCAGTACGCTGTATACTGTGTATATTGTTGTATTGACAATAAATTTCTTGAATCTTGAATGTATGAGTAACTAATATTAGCAAGTTAGCTAAGAAGAGACAACTTGTAGCATAAACAAGACAACTGCAGAGGACAGCCTATGTGCTCCCTCTGAACTTATAATCCAAATATACAACACTAACATTCAGTTAGTTTTGAAAATAAAATTAAAACAGAACAAGGTCTTTTATCAGAGTTCCCAAGGGTCACATCTGCTTAGATTTAGGCACAGCAATTAATACGACCCAAATGTTGATTGTTAACAATCATCGTTCCCCTGAAGTGGAATTTGATGTCTCTGCCAAATGGAGTAGATCTGGGCTCATTCTGCAGGTCCCCCTGGGCTTAACAACCTCAGCAATGAATAAATTCATGCTTGATGTAGCTGCAATCACATTCCCCTTTTACCTCTACACACACACACACACACACACACACACACACACACACACACAAAACCTGAATGTTAATGCAGATGAAGGTCACGGCAGTGTGTTTTGCTCTGGGATCTAGGCCTTTTGACTGATGACTGTCCCCCGGCTAAATGTGAACACCTCCTTTTCAATCTGATGTACTCCATTTGCCGTGTCACAGGGAGATATAGCATTCGGTTTATTTCTACTCGTGGGAGCTACGTGCAAAATAATTTGAAAGGAGATCAATTATTTATCCATGTAATGTTTAAAGTCCTTGTGCTGACACGGTATGACAGAAAGCATTCTTGTTTTCCACCTTCTGTCCATCTGCTTTTATGTCTCAGTGATAAACCATGGACGACACTCAGTGAGCAATAATTTAAATATATTCCTGCCATTTGTAACTAAATGTTGACAAACCCAAATCAAGCTACTGTATGTGTGACCTCCACTCACATTGTGTCTAAACTGTAACACTTTTTTTTTGCCAGTTAGTCTTAAATAAGTAACAAATTTGTAAATGTACCTGTAAACAAACAGAATTATTAGTATCAGATGATATCTGATACCTTTAAACAGGGTCATGTTAAAACAGTTATGTATAGAGGTGTAGATGATTTTTAGAAGTAATTTTGGAATTAAAGTGTAACTATTGTTTGGCTAAGATCAAAGTATTACTAACACTTTATTTCATAAAGTCATTTTTAACAGTTTACTTGTGTAGATTTTGCACTTTTTTAATAGTTCACAGTCTTCCATCCCTCACCTCTAACCGGTCGCAGCAGATGGCCCCGCCCCTCCCTGAGCCTGGTTCTGCCGGAGGTTTCTTCCTGTTAAAAGGGAGTTTTTCCTTCCCGTTGTTGACAACTGTTTGCTCATAGGGCTGATTGTTGCAGATTTCTCTCTGTAATTGTAGAGTCTTTACAATAATAAAGCACCTTGAAGAGATTGTTGTTGTGATTTGGTGCTATATAAATAAAATTGAATTGAACCAAATAATCAGAAGTTGACTTATTAAATATTAACTACAAACAATAGCTATGTCCCAATTCAGAGGCTGCATCCTCCTGAGGACCCGGCCTTTGCGGTCTACGTGGGTTGGGTCCTCCGAAGGCCGAGAAGGCCAGAAGTGTGAGGCAGTGAAATGGGACGGTCTCGCCTTCAGATTTGCGTCACTGCTGTCTCGGTGGAGTTTAATGAACTCAGCCGTCTGCTCCTTGCTATCTAAATTATAACAGGACACTGGAGTAAATTCTCGACCATCTCACACTCACACTTTACTTAGGAACAAATAAGACCCTGAAAAAAGCCAAACAATAATATTTTTAACTTATCTGAGTGACTTGTATATCATGTTTAACCTGAGTAGGGAAAGACCGCGAGGGTCTGAAACTTTGTGCCAGGAGCTCGCTGTTAAATGGACTGGACTGGTTCTTATATAGTGCTTTTCTACTCTCCCAGAGTACTCAGAGCACTCTGTACAACATGCCACATTCACAGTCTTGTAAGGTTCTTAGTGCTTCCTAACTACATACACATCACACTCCGATGGACACATTGGGTTGGACACATATCCTTGGACTGCCCAAGGATACTTGGCATGCAGACTGGAGGAGACAGGGATCGAACCACCAACCTTCCAATCAGTAGCGGACCTGTTCTCGCCGGCTCATCGAGCTCCCGGCTAGCTATCGAGCTGGTGGGTAACGGACGTCTCCGAAAACGTCAGGAGCACTTTTGCAAATATGTGATGTCTTGATAAACCGAGCAGATATTTGAAGTTTACACAGCTACATTCTCGCCTGAAAATATGTTAAAAGTGTATTTTGTTACCCAGAAAGAGTAATAAGAGTAATATTAAAACAAGTAGCTGCCGCCATTGTTGGAAGCTGGAATTGGCTGAGCCGCGCTATGAATTCTGGGATATGGTGGGCGATGAAGGATACACCTGACCCATCCTTCAAATCTGGGGGAGTGAATGTCGGCCGCATTTGGACAGCCTTCGCGTCACTGTGACGTAATCGGCCTACAAATGCGGCCTCAGGAGGATCCAGCCCATGAATTTGGACACCCCCTTTGTTGCATCTGGCCATTTGTCTTCCTGTTTCTATAATTTTCTGGGGTTAGTCGATAGAGGTGGCTGTAGCTCAGGAAGGTTGGTGTTCAGTTCCTGGCCATTCCAGTCTGCATGCCAAATATCTTTGGGCAAGATACTAACCTCTGATACATCCACCAGAGCGTGAATGCTAGATAGAAAGCACTTGAGCATAAAAAAGTACTTGCATAAATAGGTATTTTATTTTTTAGAAAGTGGTTTGAGCGCTCAGGTAGAGTAGGACAGTGCTGTAAAAGAACCAGTCCATTTCTCAAATAGGGAAATTTGATTTTCATAAGAAGTGACCAGGCTGGACAACAAGAAACAGGAGTATCACAGAGGGAGACCCCAGTTCGAGCAGTTGTAAATATATATTTGGCGAAGGACTTTGAAGATGGAGCTGCAAGGGAAAAGGATTTAATGGTTTTATCAGGAGTTGAAGCTGTATTAAATGGTAAATGTAAATGGTCTGTATTTGTATAGCGCTTTGCTAGTCCCTAAGGACCCATTCACACACACATTCACACACTGGTGATGGCAGCTACATTACAACCACTTTTGTGGATGTTTCAGTTAGTGGGGCAGTTTGAGCTCTTGTTAGCAGAGTAGGGACAATCTGTGGAATCATTTCAGAGAGCCAACTGACCTGGAGCTGCATCAGCTGTATGTCTGAGATAAAGCAGTATTATTTTATTATTTCCATGCTTGGTACCGGTGTGAGATTTGGGTTACGAGAGCACATGTTGTCAAATTGAATGATTTGATTGGTCAGATCTCTTACTCAGACATACAATATTGTTTATATGCAGAAACATAATTTAACCTTCAGAACTGTTTTGTTTTACTTTAAACGTCAGTTAGTCTTGAACAATGGCCTCAAATTATTGCATTATGTATTGTTATGCTATAAGATAGCCACACTGCTTAAAAATGTAAAAAAGCTTTATACTTGTTTTAAAAAGATGTAAACATGTTCTAAATTTAAATTACTATACCATGGTTACAACTTCTTCCTGCCTAGTTGTAATAGCAGTGTGCCAGAAAGCTCTCAGGGATAAAATTTACAGTTAATTCAATAATTACATTTCTGTAATTAGATTAAAACCCTCAGAGAAAAAGACACAGATCGAGTCAGTGATAAAAAGGCAGTGAGTACAGGAAGTAACACTGAGTGATGCTAAAAGGAAGGCATGAAGAATGGAAGACTGAGGGAAAAATAAGATAACAGAAGTAACGAAAGAGGAAAGGAGGAAGACAAAGAAAGGCAGAGATAATAATGAACGTGGTTGATGGCTGTGCTCACACAGGACAATCCCAACCCTCCATTGTCCAACTGCTCCGTGTTACATAATATAGATAAGATAGGAAAGCAGCTTGTTGTCCACATCAATTTAGTGAAATCGCCCTATGTTGCTGGGAAAAAAGTGCTTAATGATCATGAGTTCCCATTACAATCACACCAACTCAGCCTCAGTAAAGGACATGTGAGGAGCTGAACTATAGCAATATGAAGCTTGACTTTCATTAACAGAAAGAACAGGTTTGGTGAGCAGGTGGAATCGAACATTTGACCTTCAGTCCTCACTTTCTTCTTGCTGCCCAGCAAAGCTAAAGCAATGACTGCTGGTGGTGTATTTTATAGGGTGGATGTTAGTATTACACCACCAATGTAATAATAATATTTCCATTTCTGTCCAGCAAGGCGGCAGCTTTTCAACCATTTTTGAGATGTGATTGTGATTGCTGGGTGTTTGGCCATTAAAAACCAGCATATTAACAATGCAAAACTGAAGTATTTATAGATGGTACTATACAGCAGAAGGTTTATCAGGGAAAGAGCATTAAATCACAGACAGTGTGCTGCACTTTTGGAGGAACATGATATTGAATATGGTGATGGCTACCACTCAGCTTTCAGGTAGCTCAGCACAGGCAATGGGACCTGAGAACAGAAAGTCAAAAGTTGTATGAGAAAAAAGCCAGATGCAGAATGAAAGGCAGATTTTGGATTTGTTGTTAATGTGACTGCGATAATGAATAAACTGAACTGCAGTGCAGTTGGTATTTAGGTAGAGAGCTCAGAAACAGCAAATGACCGGCTTTTCCCCAAACCTTTCAATAAGAATTCAGTTACTTTCAGCACTTGAAAACAAATTAACAAAATAATCTTCTACAGGAGTCATAAAAGAAACAAAGAAAGACTTTGTTTCACTGACTTTAACTGACATCTCAGCCTTTTTCAGTGCTTCATAAGCTACTGTCACTTTAAGTGCAGAAGCTTTCACTCCCATACTTTATTTAGCATGCAAAGAATAAATAAAGAATGCGCCTTTCAAATCTAACACCCATGCTTGCTATTTTGTGATCTTTAACAAATTTCACATGTAGGTTTGTTATTTTTTCACTAAGACTCTCACAGCTCGCAGACTACAGCAGTTACAATAATGAGTTATTATTTCCAGTATTAGGCTTAAATAATGAGGTTTGGAATTATGATAATCTGGATAAAGAGTAAATACGCAGCAGTTTCACTACAGTGTGGCTTCTCCAATTAGCGTGCTCAGTCAACCTGAACATTCTGCCAGGCAGCATGCACAACACAAACTGACATTTCAGAGCAGCCATTCGGTATGTTAGCGCTGTACCATGGAGATATCTGGCACACACTTGCAGACAGACACACAATATTGCAACCACACACACAGTCTGGTGCACAAGCAGACACGCAACCCACCACTACCTCACTCACCCCCCTCTCCACTGTCTGTGTCTCACGCTGAGGCAGTGAGGTGCTTTTGCTGAAACAGAAAAGAGCAGTCTCCCTGCCCAGCAGAAAGATCAACACAGGCATCACTGATGGACCTATCTGGTGTTTTACATCAAGGTAATGCCACTTAGCCTGTAGGAAGGCAGAGGAGCCGGCACAGGAGATTAAAAAAGACTACAGCAGTGATTAGAATGAACTATTTCCCACCATGAAGTCCAGCCTTAATCTTCTAAGATAGATAGATAGATAAAAAGCTTGTAGAAGCTAATATACATAACCTCCTGTGGTGCTCACAAAAATCAATGTTTGACTGAAGGTGCTACTGTGGATAACCTCCAGGCCATGGATTGGGTGTGCAGGTGCTACATGCAGACTGTAACTCATTTCAGCTTCTAGAACGTGCTTCTTTTCAAAAACTTAGTTGTGGAATGCCGTGTTTCTGGATGTGGTGGAGATGAAACATTCAAAGTATTCACACCCCGAAACTCAAGCACCCTTAAGGAAAGTGACTGGAAAACACACCAGCAAGTCCACTTCTGAATGGCCCAAAAACCAAAACAGAAAACGTCTTTGGTGAGTCAAAGTCTGCATGAAGAGCTCGGCCATTTGGGAGGAGTTTGGAGTAGAGCCCCTACTCCTCCTCATCTAAAGAAGTCAGCTGTGGTGGGTGACGAGGATGCCTCCTTAGACCACATAGTTGGGTGTCATATGTTGAAAATGCACTCAACATGTCAGGCCGAAAATTACCTGTTTTGTTCTTCATAAATAAACTTATAGTTGAAATATTTTAAAAAATGGTAAATTATCCACTCTGAGACAACAGTTGTCCGCATGTTGCCCATGAACTGAAGTTTGTCACACCTGTTATAAATATGCTCCACAGGTATCCATAAGTCAGATTATAAGATTATACTCTTTCCATAAACCTTTGTGTCACAGCACCAGCCAATGGAGCACCTGTGCCTACTGCAGCCACAAACAGACAAATGCATTTATCAGCCCAGGAGTGTGTCATGGATTTGTAGAAATAAGTCAAACGTGTCAGAATCAACAGGATTTGATTATGATACATTATAATAATAATGGCAATAATCAATATTTAAGAAACAGGCCTCAGAATTAAAACTCTAATAAATAACCAGGATACAACAATATTCTTGTCCTGTATGTTTACAGTATGTCTGCTGTTCTAGTCCTCTTGCAGATTTCAAACAGCACTTCACAGACAGAAAACTACAGCACCTGTGTGTAGCATGAGCTAACCAGACTCCTTTCAGTGTGCAGGGATTTCACAAGCACTGCGAGGTGGAGGTGATCTAAGCGGTGAGGCAGGATGGATATAAACATTATTTGTTTTCCCTGAAGGTGACTGAGATAAGCAGCCCAGCGACGGATGTGTGGAGTGAGAGGGCAGCCCTGCAGATTGATGTTGTGTTAACATGAAATGAATTGCCAGAGGGAGGGAAGCTGTATAGTGTTTGGAGATATGATAAGAGATCAAGCAGAGATGGAGGTTGCAGGCATGTGCGTCACCGTTTGTACGCGTGTGTGGGAACATGAATTGTTTGTGAATGAGCAGCTCTGAGAGCGAACGGCAAGCCATCGTGTGAGATTCAACGGCACCTCCCCTGCATTTATGGGAAAGTAGAGAGAGCAAAAAGTAGTGAGAGAGAAAAGAAAGTTAAAGACAAGAAAATGTGAAAGACAGTCAGAAAGAGAACACCAAAAATGGACACGCATTCTCATCTGGGATCCTGTGCCCCCTTTTCCCTCCTTTGACTGTCTGTAGCTCCAGTCTGTCTCCCTCTCACCAGCGGGTCCGAGTATCAGCTTCTCGTAATGAAAGCACACACTTCCCCTGCTCACACTGCCCAGCTTCTAAATGAGGCCTGGGATCTGCCATCGACATCCATCCCTCCCTTGACTGTCTAACGGGTTTGTGATTTCCAAATTCTCCAATGTCTCAAGGTCGTTGCCATCCAGGAGGAGGGAAGGGGCTGTGACTGTGAGCTTTGTAAGCTCCTGTTTATTTATAGGAACTTACAAAGAGCTAATTTATAGAGCTTAAAAATGCAGCTGCAAAACCTGCAGTTCCTCCAGATGCTGCTGGTTCCAAAGTGGACTCCATTCCCACAAAATCCCAAATTTAGAGCATTAAGAAGTATGTCTAGGGTCCAGTACAAAGTGCAGATTGACCCCGTTGATTGTTTCTGCCCATCTTTTTTCTTTCCAACAAACCAATCACAAGGTTGTTACTGGTGCACCTTACCCATTTTTGCACCTGAACACATGCATGCCCGAGCCAGTTCATTCAGGTGAAACCATAAATATACACCTGAAGACTTTAGAAATCAAGCATTACTTTGCATTCTTAGGTTTACCCACTGATGTAACGGCCATAGTGTAGAAGCCTTAGATGTAGAGGCAGCAGATGTGGTGTCAGTGGGTTCTTTGTTATAGAAAGTGATTTTGCCACCAACTCTATATCACTTCATAACAAGATAAATGGCTGGAGTAAATGCTGACCAATGAGGCTTTGTGCTGGAGGGCAGTTCATGCAACGATTCACTGCACATGGAGTTAAAAACACCTCACACACCATCCTTTATCATTCCTATCCCCACCCCCAAAACCAACCCCAGTAACAGCAAAGGTTCACGTTTGTGTTCACAGTGGCAGAGAGAGGCTTTTCAGCGTCCACAGAGACACGTGCTGTTTTAAGCCAGTTCTTTACTGTGCTGACATTTAACCCACAGGAAGACTGAATCTGAGGCAGAGAATTGGCCTGTGACTATCCAGTTACTCATGGCAACCAGGAGCTATGTAAAGCAGCTAGCATGCCTCACAAACATTTTATTGCTAATTAATGAACACTCCAGTGTTAATGAGCAGAGCTGGATTTCACTCCGGTGAGGAGTGTTGCTGTATTTTTGTAACCACTGATGTCAGAGCTGCCGCTGCAAACGCACAAACTCTCCTCCACTTGCACATAAGACTGAAACTCACTTCAGCTGATAATCATCACAAATCTACATCATTTTAGGACAAACCGCTGTCTGCCCTGAGCCACTGACGCCAAAGAGCCGTCTTTAACACAAGTATGGAAGCATTAATAAAGAGTTGCACCGCTGCCTGCCTTCTCATATAACTTATAGAGAATTGTCCTTCTACACTGGGTGAAACCACACTCAGTGTCCAAGTCAGCCTATTGGCAGCTACAAAATCAATAAAAAAAAACCCTACAGTGAGCCAACATCCTGTTCTACCCCTCGGGGGTAGTCTGAGGTCCTGGACCGATCTGGTAATGGTATATTCTGAACGTTGCATTTTGAATCCATAGGCATCAGAGCAGCTGTAGTCCTAAGGACAAGTTTCACATTTTAGGAAATATTCTCCATCCAGCAGTCTTTCTGCTACATTGTGCCTGATCACTTGATTGATTGGTACAGATAATGGGGTGTCACCTTTACTTTCTCTCTATTATACTGTTGTGTGAGTGTGCCTGAGCCAGCTCCAGCTCATGGTGAAAACCATGAACAAAACTTCTACTTTAGAAATAAGTTTTCCTGCCCAGCATTAACCTCCCAGGACCTGCCGTCCACATATGTGGACATCACATTTTGGGTTGTCTAGACCACAATACTAAATTTTCCTCTACAAGGCCCTGATGTCATCTTCTCAGAAACTACATCAGGTAAAAAGATCATTCTTTATTTTTACATTCATCAGGTCCCAATCAGCCCAAATAGCAAAGACAAATTAAAAATGCAGTTCGGGTCTTTGGAGATTAGGATTATCTCCTGAACTTAATACAAGTGTTGGTTTGTTTCATTAAGCAGCATTGGCATTAGCAGGTTGGTACCCTGAATTTAAGGATGTGGCCTTTCAGCTCAGTTTTTTGTTTCTATCTATTGATGAAGATGTCAGTGGTCTTCCACTCCCACAGTCTGAGGAGCAAAACAGGGAAAAGAACTGGGGGTTTTTTCCAACTAGTTTATAATAGTTATGAATACTAATATACACTCACCTGGATGCCACACATAGTTAATATTTCAAACCAAATTTCAAACCAAGAAGCATCTTGCTTGGCCTTGTCTTGTTTTTCATGCACAGAGAAAGTGACCTCCTCCTGCTAATCTCAGCTGTTTGCAGCTTCAACATTCATGCACTGCTTTGCAGGTGATAACAGAGTTCAGAGCGAATGTTTTATTATTACCGATCTGGGTGAATCTGCCTTATAATGGAACCTAGTTTTGGGGAAATTGAAGTTTATGGTTAGAGCATGAAAAATAGAGAATACCTGCAAACTGTGGGACAAAAAGGAAAACATGTTTTGCCAGAGGCCTGTTTTACACCTTGGGGACTGGATTCAACTTACATCCACTTTTCCACAGCATTCACAGGCACTTTTACACAGTTGGGGAAGATGTGAGCTCATGGTGGAGATATTGATGTCTTTGCATTTGGTGGAAAATGCCTGAAGGCCATGTGAGACAGGAAAGATGAAGGAGAGCCTCAAAGAACTGGCTCCCCAAACTGGCCTACAAAATTCTGTCTCTGGTTCCAGTAGATTGGCTTGAGATGACTTGGCACTCCAAACAAAGCTATTTCTGTCTTTCAAGCTCGCTTACTTCATTCTGATGACAAATGGCCAAAGTCTGACCTCCCATAGAGGCCATTTTACACTTTAACTCAATTCATTAATGCTCTAAAAATACCAACATTCAAACAGCAGCACAGCTCCAGATGTCTGAAGGTTGGAAAACAAAGAAACCATGTAAAACCGTGTTTTCCTGAACAACAAACACTTGGAAAAAAGAGGTGGATTAGTGGATATGCATCGAGAACTTCGGCTATGCATAGCTGGAAAACACACTTTGGTGTCTGCGTGGTCACAGAGGTAAGTAGAGCCATGCTGTCTTCTTATGCAAAAACCTTTTCCTTCAGAATAAAACTGAAGATACAAAACAAGCACACATCAAGTTAGGGCTGGGGAATGAATCAAAGCTGTGTCCCGTGTCAGTTATTTTGGGTCTTTGTTTTTAAATGCTGTTAATTCTTCAGCACTTTAAACACTCCCTACGTGACCCTGACCTGTCCAGAAACATCGTGGAGGAAAAGTCCAACGCTGGCTGACTGCAGGGGTGGAGCCATTTCTCCCAAATGAAAACGCTGAGTCGGCTGTTTGTAAATAACAAAAGGCGAAATGAGAAAACTGTGTGAGGAATGGCTTTGACAGTAATGCCATTAAAACCATAACTGAAAAAATCTAAAATAAAATAATGACTGAGATCAAATGTGAGGTCACATCAGCCAACATCAGTCTTACCCTGCTGCGTGTCGTGGGGTGCATGGTGTGGACGACAAAGTGCACAAACACATCCACCAGATGAACTGCAGCAGGAGTTTAGATGTGTTTAGAGTCTGATGCTCTGCTCAGTGATAAGAGACAGCATTCACACAGCTGAAGGAATTCTCTGAAAAGTGCTGCTGAGCACAGAAGTCATCTAATGATAGTGATTTCATATATTCTGCCCGTGAGTGTAGTCAGGGATTGGAGGCTTTTAGCAGGTCACATGATCCTGTGGGCTTTGTGAGAACATAACCAGAGAGCATGCAGCTGAGGCTGAGGTAAACACTTCCAGGTCACAGGTCACCTTGGTTGGGGGAAAGCTACTGTCTAAGCAAAGTGATATGAAATGTATGTAAGGATGTTTTCATGACTGTTGGGGAGGTGAAGGCTAAAGAACCTGACTTAAACTAAGAAGAAACAAATGCAATGGATTCTGTATAATGACGTATGTTTGCATGAATGAACGTCTGACATCCAGTTTTGACACAGACACAGAAAAAGATCAAAGATCAGGCCTGGTCCAAGTAAACACACTAATGAGAGAACAGGGATCATTTCATTTTACACAAAATTAGCCCCTAAACATGGAAACTCTACAGATGGAGCACATCTCAGAATACTGTGAATGTGGGCCAAAGAGACAGAGCGTAAAGAGAACACCGGGAGGTTCAAACTGGTCCCTGGTGTGTCTGTGTTCTTCCTGTTCCTGACTGATCACCCTGCTTCCTCTACAGGTGAGGCTTCCTGCTCCGCTGCTCGCTGCTACCTGAGCTGGGAATAGATGCTGCCTGGAGAGTCGAGGGAGTTCTGAGAACCTGAACTCAAGAGGACGTTTGGCAACAGCTTGGTGTTAGAGAGCAATTGTGTGCTCAGTCAACAGAAATACTTGTGAAACTAAGAAACGGTCTTTCTACAGCCAGTCACCGCGCAAACCTGCTTTATTTTTTATACAAATTAAAATGGCCGACCGGAAGTTTTAGTTTCACTGAAGTCTGGAAGATTGTCCAAATTCCCGACAGGCAGGCAACAGGAGGGAGTTGTGGGAGATGTGATAACTGAAAACAGAATCAAAGACACAGGAAGTTAGCACAATATTATGTCATGTGACTGGTTGGGTACATACAGACTGAAGAGTCCACAGCTCGTAAAATCAGTTGGAGTTATATCATACTTTAGGGTAAAGTACCACTGTCTTTGATAACTTCTGTTCTTTTTTTGTTCTTGTTTTAAAAGTTACAAAAAATCAAATTAAAGTCTAATAAAAACTAAAAACTAAGAGCACTCGTGCAGCATCCTTTGTTATATCACACACATTTAGGTCAGTTAGGGCTGCATGAGGTTTTTCCTGTCAGTGCTGAGATTGTTGTGCATGGCGCCGTACGACAAAGCCACTGTTGCTGCCAGTCGTGCACGTCTTACTGTGCTGCTTTGGTGACATCAGAAGCGCAGACATTCACAGATTGGACAGAGCGAGATGTTGCAGCAGTTTGAATTTCTTCTCCTCTGCTACCTGTACTAACAAGGAGAGATGAATGAATGGTGACACCTATCTTTCAGGAGAATACTGCAGTGGGTGCATGTGCCATAATGGCATGCATAATGCAGGTGGCAAAGCAAATAATGCAGCAGGTGCATGTGGCCCTAACTCTGTTTGTCTCCGAGTCTATAGTGGCAGTGAGCTGTGTGACAGACATCAAAGATGTTGAGCTGGTCATGCAGAACTCACTACAGAAAATCATTCTCCAAATGAGCGCATGTTTTGGGGAAGAACTGGAGCAATGGATATTTGGGGGTCCTCTTCCTGACCTGGGAAGCCGGACAGCCAGTCTGTGGGATTCTGTGTATTTTGTGCCTCGATGTCTGTAAGGCTTCATATTTTCTGAAGAGCAGTCCGAGGTGATAACTGACAGACGAGCGGCGTCAAGCTCGTAGCTATGATTATTCTTTAAAAAAATAAAAATGTATTTTTAAAAAATCAATGTCATGAAAAATGATTTATTTAAAGTTTAAATAAAAAATGTTATATTATACAATTTTTATGAAAAATGAGTGATACGTACTGATTGAACCGTGATGTGTGAGAGGTATAGAACAGTATTCAATAATATTGATTGACATGATTGGTAATAATGAGCTATAAACCCTTTGGACACTCGTGTGTACCTGCCCTGGGAACATCATTGCTGTACCTGACTAACACATAATGCAGAGCGGTTATTAAAATCATCTCCATGACAAACTTCATGCATGAAATCCTGCCAATAACATTCTGTGGTTATCAAGGTTTGGACTCGGGATGCTGTTGAGGGATGCTCTCGTGGCATTCCCACAAAGTGATTTATTCCACAGACACATTTGAGGAGAGGACACACCAAAATGACTGGGAATGCATCCAGCCTTCTCAATCCAAGGAAAAGTCATCTTTCTTGTCACAGCAGTGTACATTATTCTGTCATTATGGCTGCCTGTCCCATGGTAATCATCTTAGGTCTGTGGTTTTCTCTTTGTGACCATTAAACCTGTCAGCTGATTTACTGAGGCCAGCGCTTCCCCGGAAACAGTAGAGCCGTAATGATAGACACCGTCTTCCTTTTGTTTTCCCCCAGCAGCTTAGACTGTGAGCTCTACTGCCATTTAAAGCACTTAAACATTAGACTTTCCTCTCTAACACCTATTGATTTAGACCACTTTCCACACAGCTTTGATCATCTATGAACTATGGCTGCTTCCAAGTATCATCAAAGACTGTTCTGCTCTTAACATTCAGTAGAAGTCACCTGCGTTTGGCTCAACTGATGCTTTTGGCACTTCTTACAGGCCAGTAAGTCACTCATTGATTACCTAACATCACTTTCATCGGGTTCCATCATTGTAGGAAAAACGTCTGTAGTCCAGCGTGTGATTAAACACAAAATGACCCTGAATTAAATGGAAAGGCCAGAGGGCAAGTTTAGAAGGTGCAGACAGATGATGATTCCAGGAACAGGATTTAAGTGAGGAGAGATGTGTTATTCTGTGGTAGCACTTTGGCACAGGTACACGGTGGCTCAGACGTGATTCACATCCCTGTGGCTATCTTTGTCTGTCCCAGTGACAGGAACTCTGCCTACCCTATTCTTTTTCAGGCTTAAATGCCAAACTGATCCTTTGTGCCCTTCTTGAAATAGAAAATCGAACTGAACTGACCTCTGAGATAAGTCTCAGTCTTAAGTTTCAAAGTGAAATTATCTGCTTCTTGAAAGAAATGATGCCACTGGACAGGAAACTCTATCCAAACAAAGTGGATACTGTTGGTATTCAAAGCAACGTCATTCTGTGTTTAAGAAAATGATTCATTTTAGCTGATAAAGAAGTCCAACAAGAAGTAGCTGCAAAGCTGAACCAAAGACTAGAGTTTACACAATTCTTTAAGTAATCAGAAAGGAATCAAAACTCAACCCAACAGCCAGAAAGACACTGAATCGTGAACACTGCGACAGCGACAGTAAGATAATCACAGATATCATAAATGTTTGATTACAAATATTTATCAGTTTGTGTTCAAATTTCCTTTTATGGAGCAGAATCTCTGCTCGCCATCTGAGGGCGTGTGCACAGTGGCACAATGATATAATGAAGCCTATCAGGTTACTGCATGCAGGTTGGTCATCGAGTGTCATTCAAGACTCGGGGACATTATACTGTAGATTTTAGAGCCATGACTGTTGAGGCGTTAATAGGCCCCTGTGATTGTTGTTATGTGAGCATAAGGTTAGAGGGAACACATGACAGCAGGCCGCTGGCTATGTGCTCTCCTCCATAATCACCTCTATTTGGAGGGGTTAAAGGAAGGGCCATAAAACATGACCTTTTCAAAGGCTCTAATCTCTGTCCTTGGGGCTATTCCCAATGTGACGCTTTTACAAGTCCCTTCTGACACCACTGACTGTGTTCATGGTCACTAAACATGGATAACTACGGATTAACACAGTCAGGGATGACAGGAGGGGAGGGGTGAAGGGCAATAGAAGGACTTCCTGACATATGGTCTAAGTCACTATGACAAACATCAAGAAGGGCAGAGCGAATAAGATGCTGATTAGCAACAAGCATCTGGTTCAGTTTCCCTCCATTACATAAACAGTCATCTGTCATGTACACACTAAAGGAACAGCCTGTATTAACATAAAGCCAGCATATGTACAGTGTACTTAAAAGCAGTCGTCACCCATCATCTACAGAAAGCACACTTTTCAGTCTAAGGCAGGTTTTTGTTGTTTTGGCTCAGTGTTTGCTTCTTTTACTTACAGAATAAAAGCAGTGTTAGTTCATGTTTTAAATATGGTGGCCAACTTAAGAAAACACCAGCTAATAGAAAATGCTGCAAAAATACACCAAACATGATGATGCACTGAAACTTCCTTTGTGTTTTATTCAGCATCTGCTGTGTTTTGGGAGTTTTTGTTATTTTTCTAAAGTTGCAGTGCATTTGACCTCTCAGGGCCACCATACTTCAACCCTTTCAAAAACATTTGTGAGTTTGGTCCAGCTAATTTATTTTTAACACTGTCATTTTTAGCCAATATCTCCTCCTATCAGCTCACTGTAACCATCTTTGTCTTTGAGCAGATTTCAGCAAACCTTGTATACATCATTCATTCAATGCTGCTATGACTGCATTCATGTGAAAGTGAAAACCTACAGTGTAAAAGCAAAGGTAACACTTGTAAGTGAAACACATGAAGTGATGATTATTTTTTGGTCAACTAATAAGAGAGACATTTCTCACATTGAAAACAGATGTGTGACCACCAAACAGTAAGAGACGGTAAAAGGCCGAAAAAGTAAGAGCACTTCAGTGAACGAGAGAAAACGATGAAGCATGTTGCTGCATGCGTCATCGTTGAAGCATGCAGCTGCAACCACCAGTGCTGACAATAAATGGCCAAAACACTGCAGTTCCTCTAATGGCTGCTTTACATTGCCTCCAAAGTGAGACAGTTCCCACAAACGCCCATGTTTGCATCCAGGCTGTATGGATACTCCGCCCCCCCGTATGATGGCTGGTATCTGTCCAGGACACTTGTGCTTGAGTTTCCTGCAATAAAGTTCTAGTATGTTATTATTAGCAATAATTTCTAATTAGTGCATTGCAGCTTTATTATGGATGGATTATGTCTGTAGCCCGTTTTCTCCTAGCATTACCTGCAAACTTCTCTGGCCTGCTATCCAAGTGAGGAAATGTCGGCTCCAAAAAAAAAACCACCCCAAAATGTTACCATTAAGGCTTCAAAATGCAAAGTCCATAACCAATGGGTGAGTTATGGTCATCTGTTATACAAGCCGCATTCAAAACATACACAAACAGCTTCTTTGACCTCTTATATTCCATATTAACATGAATCCAGCGCGACTCATCGTGACTGACAGTTTCAACAGTGACAGGAGTGGCTGGCATTTCCTCTGGAGTGAACGGGTTAGGGTGCTAATTCAGATGTACTTTGTAACAAATGGAGACCTTAACATGAACTCCTCTGAGATTGTAGCTCGGAGATGAGCCATGATAGGAAATCTGTTGGAAACTGGTCAATGTCCAGAAGAAAGCAGAGTAACAAACTGCATTAATTTAACAGCACGCAGTCCAGCATCAAGAGTCTCACCATACACTTTAACTTGAGGAGATCTTTAGTGAGAAACTAGAAGCTTGCAGTGACATAAGTGTGTACTCAAGAGTTCATCTGCAGTGTTTCTGCATGGCAAGCTTTCTAAATGTTGAAGGGGAAATCTTTTTTCAAAGACCCAAAGAACAAGGACTGACAAGGCACTGAATAACGGCACAAAACACCTATGTTGTTCAGCAGGTTGGTTTCAGTTTGAGAGGATAACAGAGCCACTGACCAGGAAAGTATATAAATATTAATTAAGTGATCCTCTAAATCTAGAGGAACTAAGCAGTTGTATAGGTCGATAAAGGACTGTTTATTTGGAGTGTAAGAATTGGAAAAACAAAAGTCTGACCTGTGTGCCTGTCATGGCTGTCGTACCGCAGGCTTAGAGCTCTTTAAGCAGCTGTTGGGAAACCCATCAGCACTTTGTGGCCTTGGTCGTGAGGTTGCTGAGTGTGTGAGCGTTGGGGTGGCCAGAACGCCCGTATGTGAGTGACTTTACATGTCAACACCTATAAACAACACAATAACCAACAAGTCTGAAAAAGCTTTGGACACTCTGACCTGAGGAAACCTTTGGGTGAAGTGGCTTACATAAGCACATGACCTGCTCGAGGACATAAATATCATAAAAGGGACAATGTGGCAGCCAATCAAATATTTGACTTTCTATGTGTCTAAGCCCAAATTCTTAAAACAAAAAAAAATCTATAAACTGCTAAGAGATGCTTGTAAAAGTGTCATTTGTCATCCAAATATTAATTCCCATTCATCAACAATGTCTACACACTATGAATAACTCTAGGGTCATGTCCAAAATGAATTCAAGCAGAGCAGCGTTTACATGTGACAGCTGTGTAAACAGGCCAAACTGGGTTAGAGCCTTGAAAGCAACACTGTTCGACACAGTAACTCTATAACCTGCACACTACACGAGTTCTCCAATCTGTCTGATAGCTTTAGTCAACAGAAAGGACGGAAACAGGCGTGTATCATACCATAATTCAGCATGTGGTGGTTAATATTTTCTTTAATTTTCTTGTTTGTCTGTCAGAATTAGAACAACTTTGATGTGTTTGGGCAGAACGTTTGACTTCAAAGAGCACTGCAGATATTTTTTAGATTAAAAGCATTTAGTGCTTTCTGCAGATTTGTACTCTTCTTAGTGTGGAAGCACCTCTGAGACAGCATTTTGACTATAACGGGACGCTAAACCTGAGTCATATTTTAAGAGCTGGTAAGGCACAGAAGATGACTCACCGGATATACTCAGTGAGAGGAAAACACTGGGGTATATTTCACTTCAATAAAGAAATATCAGACAAACAACAAAGGGACTCTGCTGCTTTGGCTTGTTCCTTTTTTACATTTTGATTGGAGAAGAATGACCCATATCGTGTTAGCACAGGACAGCACTGAATAGGTGAGATCCACTGAAAGTTGCCTCTAATGTTTTCATTTCCCCATCGGGGCTTAGAAAAGGGTTCTTTTCCAGCTTGTTTCATGCAAGCCAGTAAATGTAAGCCTTACAAAAACCAGCCACCCAAGCCATTTTAAACTTTAATGGGATCTGAAAGTAACACAGACATAGACCACCTGTTTATACGTGAGCGGTAAAACTCGCCCCAAACTCATTGCACACTTTGACTTCTTGCCATATTTCTTCCGAGGCAGAACATTTCCCCACATGCATAATTCCTAAGTCTTTGGATACAGAAGGATATCTGAATCTGGTTTTGTTTGGGATTTTTTCTTAACAATATAAGGCATAATGACTCAGTGTTTTCTTATTTCAGTTGATATTTGTGTATTTGTGAGGTTATTGGGATACAGCTTGGAGGAACTGAACCGAGTTCTTACTGCAGTTAAATAAACAAAGCAGAATCTTGGGACTCAGATCAGGTATTTTAATAAAGCTTGTTCCAACTGCACGAGGACAATGGTCACCAACAGTCGACAAAGAAACAGGACAGGTTTAGAGAGTTGTGTCAAAATTGCTGCATAATATACAGAGCAGCTGTATGCAGTCATGCAAAAACTACCCCCTTATTCTTTTCTATAACTCTATAACAACTAAAGCTTTGCAGAAACTGGATCATGCAACAGGACAGTTCAAATACAGCAACAGAGTGGCCCAATCAAAGCCAAGAACTCAACTCAGAAGCTGTGATGGGAACTTAAGAGAGCTGTGCATAAACAAATGTCCACCATCTTCAGTGAACTGAAGCAATGGTTTAAAGATGTGTGAGCCGAGGGTCCTCCACAGCAAAGCAAGAGACAGAGAAAGTCTGATGTCTCCTTAATGAGACACCTCCATGGACGCAGTGTGATGAAATGGCTTACCCATGACATTTAGAGAATATGCCTTTGAAACACATACTCAGCTGGAACCAGTTAGATATCACGCATGTTTCTGAATCACATAGCAACATATGACAGCAAAGTAAAAATATACACTGAGAGTCCATGAGGGCAGATTTCATGTGAAGGATAACAAGACAGACATGTAGACAACCAGACTACAATCTGTCAGATAGGAAGTTCTGACAGCAGCCTTATACTTACATGCTGGGCATGAATTTCATTGCTGTGCTGGGAGCTGGTTAGATTGAGAGCATGTATGTCGTTAATGTGTATGAATGTATGTGTGTTGCAGCAGGTGGTGCAGTGACGTTAGTGTCATCATGTGATGTTGAGCGTGGAGAGCCAGAGCTGCACAGATGGTGTCGAGGCAGGGTTCCTCCAGTGTCGTGGCCCCGCTGCCGTCGGTGAGCAAGAGATCAAAAGGGATGGCAGAGATACGTCACATGACTGAAACTGCTAACCATGTTCACATTCTCGGGTCTTTAAAACAAGGTAAGTGATGCCTTCACCTGTTTTGGCTTCCCTTCATTGGCTTCCTGTTAAATCCAGAATTGAATTCAAAATCCTGCTCCTCACATACAAGGTCTTAAATAATCAGGCCCCATCTTATCTTAATGACCTTGTAGTACCATATCACCCTATTAGAGCACTTCGCTCTCGCTCTGCAGGCTTACTTGTTGTTCCTAGAGTATTTAAAAGTAGAATGGGAGGGAGAGCCTTCAGTTTTCAGGCCCCTCTTCTGTGGAACCAGCTTCCAGTTTGGATTCAGGAGACAGACACTATCTCTACTTTCAAGATTAGGCTTAAAACTTTCCTTTTTGCTAAAGCATATAGTTAGGGCTGGACCAGGTGACCCTGAATCCTCCCTTAGTTATGCTGCAATAGACGTAGGCTGCCGGGGATTCCCATGATGCATTGAGTTTTTCCTTTCCAGTCACCTTCTCACTCACTATGTGTTAATAGACCTCTCTGCATCGAATCATATCTGTTATTAATCTCTGTCTCTCTTCCACAGCATGTCTTTCATCCTGTTTTCCTTCTTTCACCCCAACCGGTCGCAGCAGATGGCCGCCCCTCCCTGAGCCTGGTTCTGCCGGAGGTTTCTTCCTGTTAAAAGGGAGTTTTTCCTTCCCACTGTCGCCAAAGTGCTTGCTCATAGGGGGTCATATGATATGATTGTTGGGTTTTTCTCTTTTTCTCTGTATTTATTATTGTGCTATCTACTGTACAAAATAAAGCGCCTTGAGGCGACTTTTGTTGTGATTTGGCGCTATATAAATAAAATTGAATTGAATTGAATTGAATTAAAGACTCCATCCACTGATTTTAGACTGGTCTCCCCGATGAAAGCTAAGGCGAAGCGGTAATCAGGGTTTGGGAGAACCCTGGTTGGCAAATAAACATTAATAGAAGTAATTTCACTATTTGGTAGGACAGAGCATTCCCATTCCCGTAACATACCGACGATTTGTCCCGAGGCGTCTCATAGCAACGCGAAAGGTACTGTAGCTGCCGTCAAAGGCAACTCTCGCATTTAAGTTCATTTTATTGAATTTAATGTTGAAACAATTAGTAGTTGAAATATTAAGAAATAATAAATAGACAGTAATTCATGTTTGTTGATTAGATTTATATGTTTAAATGTGTTATTTGTGCTAATTGTGCAATTAGATAGGAACCTTTTCTATAGTTCTGTCTGTTGTTGCTAGGAGGGCATTTTTCTTGGCTGGCACACTCAGCAAGCTAATTAAGAGACGAGCCACGAGGTTTGCACGTCTACAGAAAGTTGTAAAAGAGTGCCTTTTTGGACTACCCCACGATGTAAAGAGGAAAGTTTTATTCCCTTTGAGTGAGGCCAATGAGGTAAACGTTTTATTTTGTTTATTATCGTTGCATGTAAATACGCTAGTGTTGCGTGATATTTCACTGCAATTACCTCAGTGTGAAGTGTAATGTGTATTTTATTGATTCTTTTGTTGGAATGTTTCGTCATATAATGCTTAAGGACTTTATTAAGAATATTCATTTAAGTTTGTATTTCTTTTTAGTTCTGACGGCATTGTATCGGCTGTGGTTGGACATCATTACATGTTAAGGCATGTCGAAGAATCCTCCTGTCCAAAATAAATGTCAGTTTAAACGCAAAGAACAAGTTGAGCTTTATTAAGACTCGAGGGGAGTAACAGGTACCCTTCGGCATCCTTATGATACGCTCCAGACTCTCAACTGAATCCAATAGAATGCTGCTCGCAGCGGTAACACACGCTCCAGCCATCTTAACCATAACCATCAGATAGAGATTTCCAAAGTGATTCATGATCAGAGGGTAAAACACATTTACATGTATAGATTCATTCCAAACGGCTCTCGTGCCTCCGAAAGCGTAACATAGCGGCGATTTGTCACATAGCGTCGGAATGAGAACGTGTTGCCTTTTGTGATAACCTACTGATTGGAAGGTTGGTGGTTCGATCCCTGGCTCCTCCACTTTGCATGCCAAATATCCTTGGGCAAGACACTAACCCCAAATTGCTTTCCAATGCATCCATCGGAGTATGGATGTGTGTGTGAATGTTAGTTAGAAAGCACTAAGAAAATATGCTGGTGTGATTGGGTGAATGCACAAGTTGCGTAAAGCTTTGCGTGCTCAGAAGAGTAGAAAAGTGCTATATAAGAACCAGTCCATTTACCAAAACGAGGCTAAGCACAAATAATTATGGAAGCTGTAAAAGCATGGGCATGGCCAGCAGTAGTACTCAGGTAGTCTGTGACATTTAAATGATGCTGAGGGGCCCAAAGTAGGTAAAGAAAATATCCCCCACACCACTACACCATCAGCAGCAGTTTAAACTGGTGATACGAGGTAGGGTGCTTCGTGGCTACCATCCAAATGTCGCTGCAAAAATCGAGACTCACCTGACCAGGAAACTCTTTCCCAATCTTCTGCTGTTCAATACTATTGATCCTGTGTTAATTGTAGCTTCCTGTTCTTAGCTCACAGGAGTGGCACACGGTGCAACTTTAAGCATGGCCCAAAACTAAATGAGAACGAAGGAAATTAAAAGTTGGATGTCTAAAACTTTCCTGAGCGCAATTTAACCAAGTGCTGAAAGCTGAAGTGGGCAGGAGATGAAGATGGAGCTTTATTGGCTGTCACCCTCATTGGGATGTCTTAGTGTTTGGAAAGCTACTTATACGCACACTCTAAGTGTAGGTCTAAGTGAAAAAGAGACCCTCTCCACAAACGCACTAGCCTCCTTCAACATGCTGCTTAAGTGACTTCTAATGTGAAGAGAGTCATGGATGGAGGTAGAGCTTGGCAGAGAATGAATAGCATAATTGCCTGTGTCTGAGGAGGGTGGGAATATGAGGGTGCTACAGAGGAGAGGGTTATATTTACATGCTGGGTGGTGCGCAGACACACCATTTAAATCTGACACTGCACGTTACACAGACCTGTAGATCTCACACAGCACCTCGCTGTGTTTTACTCCCATGACTGCTCGGTGCATAAACAGTGGGATGGCTTTAGTGCAAACATGCTGCAGTAGAACACGTGGGAACCCGCGCTGCTCATTGATGACATCACTGAGTTCAGAAAATGATTAAGGGGGTGAAGGTTTAGCTTCAGTTTGTGCTCCACAGCCTCCCAGTATATTGACCCCAACAAGTCAAAGAAGGACTTGAGGAGCTGCTTAGACTGCTGTCACCTGGAGGACTGAGAACATACACAGAAAGACTTTATTGTGCTTTTAAATCACGCAAGCCTGGCACGAACAAAATCTAGAAAGATGTATTTATCAGAACCCTGGGGGGTAAATGAATAAACAAACCTTGGAGTAGTGAGGGGATGGTACTATTCAAGTACAATGCAATTCTTAACCTTTCAGATTAAAGAGATTATATTTTTATTTCTCCTGCTTATCCAACACTGGAGGTCCTGGACGGGTCGTCAGCCTATTGCAGGGCTAACATAGAAACACACACCAGTTTGCATCCACAGTCTTCCCTACAGTGAGCTTTGATTAACCACTGAACCTAACATGTTTGGATTGTGGGAGAGGAAAGCCACACGTGCACATGCAAACTCCACACAGAACGACTGGAACCAAGAACCTTGTTGCTAACCGCTCACTGCTTATGTCTGATGAATTTAAAAACATAATCCCAAATATTTGGAATATCCCTTTAACGTTAACTAGTAATGACTTCATGAACTTCTTCAGAAATAAAATTTTTATCATTAGAGAAAAAATTACCAATAATCATCCCACAGATGTAATATTATCTACAGCTACTTTTAGTACCATTGATGTTAAGTTAGACTCTTTTTCTCCAATCGATCTTTCTGAGTTAACTTCAATAATTACTTCCTCCAAACCATCAACGTGTCTTTTAGACCCCATTCCTACAACACTGCTTAAAGAAGTCCTGCCATTAATTAATTCTTCAATCTTAAATATAATCAACCTATCTCTAATAATCAGCTATGTACCACAGGCCTTCAAGCTGGCTGTAGTTAAACCTTTACTTAAAAAGCAATCTCTAGACCCAGCAGTCTTAGCTAATTATAGGCCAATCTCCAACCTTCCTTTCATATCAAAAATCCTTGAAAGAGTAGTTGTCAAACAGCTAAAAGATCATCTGCAGAGGAATGGCTTATTTGAAGAGTTTCAGTCAGGTTTCAGAGCTCATCACAGCACAGAAACAGCTTTAGTGAAGGTTACAAATGATCTTCTTATGGCCTCTGACAGTGGACTCATCTCTGTGCTTGTCCTGCTAGACCTTAGTGCAGCGTTCAATACTGTTGATCATAATATCCTATTAGAGCGATTGGAACATGCTGTAGGTATTACAGGTACTGCGCTGCAGTGGTTTGTATCATATCTATCTAATAGACTCCAATTTGTTCAAGTAAATGAAGAGTCCTCTTCACACACTAAGGTCTATTATGGTGTTCCTCAGGGGTCAGTGCTAGGACCAATTCTATTTACATTATACATGCTTCCCCTAGGCAGCATCATTAGAAGACATAGCATAAATTTTCACTGCTATGCAGATGATACGCAGCTCTATCTATCCATGAAGCCAGATAACACACACCAATTAGTTAAACTGCAGGAATGTCTTAAAGACATAAAGACCTGGATGGCCGCTAACTTTCTGCTTCTTAATTCAGATCAAACTGAGGTTATTGTACTCGGCCCTGAAAATCTTAGAAATATGGTATCTAACCAGATTCTTGCTCTGGATGGCATTACCTTGGCCTCCAGTAATGCTGTGAGGAACCTTGGAGTCATTTTTGACCAGGACATGTCCTTCAAGGCACATATTAAACAAATATGTAAGACTGCTTTCTTCCATTTGTGCAACATCTCTAAAATTAGAAATATCCTGTCTCAGAGTGACGCTGAAAAACTAGTTCATGCATTTATTACTTCCAGGCTGGACTACTGTAATTCTTTATTATCAGGATGTCCTAAAAACTCGCTGAAAAGTCTTCAGCTAATCCAAAATGCTGCAGCAAGAGTACTGACAGGGACTAGGAAGAGAGAGCATATTTCTCCTGTTTTGGCTTCCCTTCATTGGCTTCCTGTTAAATCCAGAATTGAATTCAAAATCCTGCTCCTCACTTACAAGGTCTTAAATAATCAGGCCCCATCTTATCTTAATGACCTTGTAGTACCATATCACCCTATTAGAGCACTTCGCTCTCGCTCTGCAGGCCTACTTGTTGTCCCTAGGGTATTTAAAAGTGGAATGGGAGGGAGAGCCTTCATTTTTCAGGCCCCTCTTCTGTGGAACCAGCTTCCAGTTTGGATTCGGGAGACAGACACTATCTCTACTTTCAAGATTAGGCTTAAAACTTTCCTTTTTGCTAAAGCATATAGTTAGGGCTGGACCAGGTGACCCTGAATCCTCCCTTAGTTATGCTGCAATAGACGTAGGCTGCCCGGGGATTCCCATGATGCATTGAGTTTTTCCTTTCCAGTCACCTTTCTCACTCACTATGTGTTAATAGACCTCTCTGCATCGAATCATATCTGTTATTAATCTCTGTCTCTCTTCCACAGCATGTCTTTATCCTGTCTTCCTTCTCTCACCCCAACCAATCACAGCAGATGGCCCCGCCCCTCCCTGAGCCTGGTTCTGCCGGAGGTTTCTTCCTGTTAAAAGGGAGTTTTTCCTTCCCACTGTCGCCAAAGTGCTTGCTCATAGGGGGTCATATGATATGATTGTTGGGTTTTTCTCTGTATTTAATATTGTGCTATCTACTGTACAATATAAAGCACCTTGAGGCGACTTTTGTTGTGATTTGGCGCTATATAAATAAAATTGAATTGAATTGAATTGAATTTACAGTCTTGGAGCTTTTTCTCTTTCTCAGTATTCATAATAGTATGCACTTGTAAAGCGTGGCTGCATATACCACTGGCCTTTTATTGACTTGAGTCAACATTTTTATGAAGATCAGACCATTAAATGTGCAGTGGGACGAACTCAGCATGTTGACTGTTATTCTGAGCAGCAGATTTCTAAATAGTCTGCTGTCCTTCAGTGACCCACACCTGAGTAAGGCTTATCCTAGCAAGGCTTCTGCCTTTCTGCTACCTCAAGTTAAAAGTGTAATCCCGTCAAAGTCAAGCCATTTACCTGAACAGCAGACCCATTTCAGCATCTGGGTGAATGTGATACCGGAGGTCATTTAAATAAAACTCCAGACATGCAGTGACTTAGCTCTTTCTCTTTTTTACAGCAACCATCCTGCCTGCTGTCCTCTCTTTCTCATCTAGTGCTCATAAAAGGCCAACAGGCTGCAGGTATTTTAGGTTGGTGCTTTAGTAAAATAACCTCTTTCTTTTTTTATTATATCTTCCAAATAAAGATGGTAGCGCTGTCTGATGGAGCCACGTTTTTCTCTCATGTCTCTGACTGACCTGGGCTCTCACAAACATGGTCATTTCATATATTAATATTGTCAGTTGCACTGCTAAAGTTCTTATCTTCTTGCTAAATGATAAAATAAGTTTTTTAAGTAGTGTATGCTGATTCTTTATACATGCATACACAAATGCGTTCATTAAACCCGTGACTATGTGTGACGTACAACCCTCACATCACTAAACAAACAGATACACACAGTCCAGCCAGACTACAGTCTACACACAGGCTCTTCTGCTTTCATCATTATTTTCAGTTGGACACATTTCATCACAGCTATATTCACAAGACTGTGTTGCTGTGCACATGATGCTCTATATCCTGATAAAACTATGGAGTAGCTGTTGTAGTTGGCCAAGGGATTTTCAACATAGTATGTCTTACACGCTAGTTTTCCTTAGAAAGCATCCATTATTTATATTTGCACACAATAACAAAATGATTTCAGAAACTTTTCCAGAGTTAAAATCAAAACCATTCACCTCCTGAAAAGCTGACCGTAGCACAAACCACTGCTGTGCTTGCTTTGCTTGTAAAATTAATTAAGTTCAAACTGAGAATTATCTCCCCAATTTATACACACTATAAAAACTTCAGCAAATAATAAAGTTTGTTTGTTTGTTTGTTTGTTTGTTTGCTTGTTTGTTGAAGCTGTCATTTATGTAAACAGAAAGACATCAGTTGAGAAAAACGAATGATTTATGTTCACAAAGTAGGAAACACATATATGAAGTTTTCATAGCTTTTCCAAGTGTCGAGAACTGGAGTGAGAAGAAAGAGAACCACACAGCACAGAGCAAGCATGGTTTCAAAGACTCAGGAAGGAAAACTAATGAGAGATGTGTCCAAAGACACGAGTGAAGACACATTCAAGCCAGACTGAAGTATGTTGGGGACAACCTGGACAGAGACGGTGCATCATTGAAACTAGAGCTGATTGGAGAAAGAAGGGAGAGGGAGCGAGTAAAACGCTGTGGGGAAGATTCGCTGCTTATTGTCAAGGTGGAAAGAATTATGAATGATGTGTGAAGATTTTGAAAGAAAGCCTCAAGCAGTCAACAGTGTGTGTACCAGCACAATAACAACATGCCTCGCTCCAGGTGAAGACCACATGAAATGTTGCTGACTGGCCTTCACAAAGCTGTGACATCATTTTAAACATAATATTATTGGTCTCCCAGGATAGGGTTACCGGGGTCCTGCCCTGGAGCCAGGTCCGGGAAGGGTGCCCGAGGGCGAGCCCAAAAAGGGGACATGGGCCCATCCTCCCACAGACCCATCACCCGCAGGAGGCGCCGTAGGGGTGGAGGGGAGGGGTCGGGTGCATTGTGTGCCGGGCGGCGGCCAGGAGCGGAGGCCCTGGCAGACTGATCCCCAGCTACCAAGACTTGCAATTGGGACATGGAATGTCGCCTCTCTGGTGGGGAAGGAGCCTGAGTTAATGCGTGAGTTTGAGAGGTACCGGCTAGATATAGTCGGGCTCACCTCTACGCATGGCTTGGCTCTGGAACCAGTCTCCTGGAGAGGGGCTGGACTTTGTCTCAGTCTGGAGTTGCCCCTGGTGAGAGGCGGCGGGTTGGGGTGGGTATCCTAGTATCCCCTCGGCTTGCTGCCTGTACGGTAGGGTTCTTCCCGGTGGATGAGAGGGTTTGTTCCCTGCGCCTTAGGGTCTCGGAACTGGTCCTGACTGTCATCTGCGCTTATGCGCTGAGTGGCAGTTCAGAGTACCCAGCCTTCTTAGAGTACCTGGGTGGGGTGCCGGAAGATGCTCCACCTGGAGACTCTGTTGTCCTACTGGGAGACTTCAATGTTCACGTTGGTAATGACAGCGAGACCTGGAGGGGCATGATTGGGAGGAACGGCCTCCCTGATCTGAACCTGAGTGCTGTTTTGTTGTTGGACTTCTGTGCAAACCACAGTTTGGCCATAACGCACACCATGTTCGAACATAAGAGTGTCCATAAGTGCACGTGGCACCAGGACGCTCTAGGCCACAGGTCGATGATCGATTTTGTAATCGTATGTAATCGTATCTCCAGACCTGCGACCATATGTTCTGGACACTCGGGTAAAGAGAGGGGCTGAGCTGTCAACTAATCACCACCTGGTGGTGAGTTGGATCAGGTGGCAGGGGAGGATGCTGGACAGACCCGGTGCACCTAAACGCGTAGTGAGGGTGTGCTGGGAACGTCTACCTGAGGCCCCAGTCCATGAGATCATCAACGCACACCTCCGGCAGAGCTTCAACAGCATTCCGAGGGAGACTTGGGACATTGAGTCCAAATGGACCATGTTCAGCATCTCCATTGCCGAAGCTGCTGCATTGAGCTGCGGCCGCAAGGTGGTTGGTGCCTGTCATGGTGGTAACCCCCGAACCAAATGGTGGACACCAGAGGTGAAGGGAGCCACCAGGCTGAAGAAGGAGTCCTATCGGGCTTGGTTAGCCTGTGGGACTTCGGAGGCAGCTGACAGGTACCGACAGGCCAAGCAGAATGCGGCTTGGGCAGTGGCTGAAGCAAAAACTCGGGTGTGGGAGGAGTTCGGGGAGGCCATGGAAAAAGACTTTCGGACTGCCTCGAAGAGGTTCTGGCAAACCATCAGGCGTCTCAGGAGGGGAAAGCGGTGCTCTATCTGCACTGTGTATAGTGCTGGCGGAGCGCTGCTGACTTCGACTGAGAAAATTGTCGGGCGGTGGAAGGAATACTTCGAGGACCTCCTTAATCCCACTGACACGTCTTCCGAGGAGGAAGCAGAGTCTGAGGATGAGGGGGACAACCCGCCAATTTCCAGGGGCGAGGTCACTGAGGCAGTTAAACAACTCCTTGGTGGCAGAGCCCCTGGTGTGGATGAGGTCCGCCCCGAGTTCCTGAAGGCTCTGGACGTTGTAGGGCTGTCCTGGCTGACACGCCTCTACAATGTTGCGTGGAGATCAGGGGCAGTACCCCTGGGCTGGCAGACCGGGGTGGTCCCCATCTTTAAGAAAGGGGACCGGAGGGTGTGTTCCAACTACAGGGGGATCACACTCCTCAGCCTCCCTGGGAAAGTCTATGCCAGGGTGCTGGAAAGGAGAGTTCATCCGCTAGTCGAACCTCAGATACAGGAGGAACAATGCGGTTTTCGTCCTGGTCGCGGAACACTGGCCCAGCTCGTTATCCTCTCAAGGATACTTGAGGGCACATGGGAGTTTGCCCAACCAGTCTACATGTGTTTTGTGGACTTGGAGAAGGCATTCGACCGTGTCCCTCGGGGTGTCCTGTGGGAGGTGCTGCGGGAGTATGGGGTGTCTGGCCCATTGCTACGGGCCATTTGATCCCTATACAACCATTGCAAGAGCTTGGTTCGCATTGCCGGCAATAAGTCGGACTCGTTCCCGGTGGGTGATGGGCTCCGCCAGGGCTGCCCTTTGTCACCGAATCTGTTCATAATTTTTATGGATAGGATTTCTAGGCACAGCCAAGTGGCAGAGGGCTTTAACTTGGGTGGCCTCAGAATCTCGTCTCTGCTTTTCGCGGATGATGTGGTTCTGTTGGCTTCATCGGGTGATGGCCTCCAGCTCGCACTGGAACGGTTCGCAGCCGAGTGTGAAGCAGCGGGAATGAGGATCAGCACCTCCAAATCTGAGGCCATGGTTCTCAACTGGAAAAGGGTGGAGTGCCCACTCCGGGTCGGGGATGAGTTCCTGCCCCAAGTGGAGGAGTTCAAGTATCTCGGGGTCTTGTTTGCGAGTGATGGGAGAAGGGAGCCGGAGACCGACAGATGGATTGGTGCTGCGGCCGCAGTGATGCGGACCCTGCACCGGTCCGTCATTGGTGAAGAGAGAGCTGAGTGTAAAACCGAAGCTCTCAATTTACCAGTTGATCTATGTCCCTACCCTCACCTATGGCCACGAGCTGTGGGTAGTGACCGAACGAACGAGATCGCAGATACAAGCGGCCGAAATGAGCTTCCTCCAAAGGGTGGCTGGCCTCTCCCTTAGAGATAGGGTGAGAAGTTCAGCCATCCGGGAGGGGCTCAGAGTAGAGCCGCTGCTCCTCCACATCGAAAGGAGCCAGCTGAGGTGGTTCGGGCATCTGACAAGGATGCCTCCTGGGCACCTCCTGGGTGAGGTGTTCCGGGCATGTCCCACCGGGAGGAGGCCCTGGGGCAGACCCAGGACACGCTGGAGAGATTATATCTCTCGGCTGGCCTGGGAACGCTTTGGTGTTCCCCCGGATAAGCTGAAGGAGGTGGCTGGGGAGAGGGAGGTCTGGGCTTCTCTGCTTAGGCTGCTGCCCCCGCGACCTGGCCCCGGATAAAGCGGAAGAAGATGGATGGATGGATGGATTATTGGCTCCTCAAATGTGACTTTTTGTTTCTTCATTTATGGAGTCTGCAGAGTCTGGGAAGTTTTGTTTGTTACAAATTTCTTTTTTGTTGTTTCAAACATCTTTGTGTTTGCTACTTGGAACTATTTCCTACAGCCGTGAAAGGATAAATGTTGGAAAGTGCAGACTTTTGGTTTTAAGTGTTCGAACAAAACCATTACATCAACTATCAAAGAATTACTGCTGTCTTTAAAAAAATCTGTACCCCTTTTTCAGGTTTTCTATTTCTTCATTGTATCTTTTTGAACATATGGGAACCCGCACTTGCACAATAAACATGGTTTTAAAAGAAAATAACAGTTGAACATTACGACTGTAAATCATATTAAACAAGTGGTTAAATAAAGTTTCAGTGGAAATGAAAACTTTTTTGGGCAGCAAGCAAAGCTAATTCCTGGTTCTTAGCGGGGGATGATCACAACATCTTTTCCATGGCAGAGAAAAACCCTGTGAAACATCGACCCAAGTTAAGAAAACAAGCAGGGGTTCGAGTCGACGTGCTAACTTGTGACCAGTTCAGAGAACAGAATTGCCCAAAGTCAGACTAAACCAAGCAGGTTTAGAAGAGTATTTTCTGGACAAATGAAACTTGGATAAAACGATGTCAAAATAATTTTATTTTCTCATATATGGAGAAGGATAGTGAGGACATATTACACCTGTAAAACAAGCCAAAGGCAGAGTGATGGATGGTTTCTAATTCCCAAAGTCACTTTTATTTACTGGTGACAAAAGACAAAAGCAGAGACATAAAGACGGTCTGTTCATACTGAGCCATAGCAGTCGTGCTGACTGACACTCCTATTGTATTGGCATGCACACATAATACTGTCTGCATGCATTCTGTTGCTGCCTGAAACATTACAGCTCTTCTGGCAGCAAACACCAGTGGCAATTTAAGATATATGACACAGCAGGAGGCACTAGCGTCTGTGAAACAGTGTCATGCACCTGGTCAGGTGAGGATTACCACACACTGGGAGCCTGGCACCGATGCAGTTGTCCTTGGATAACAGTAGGCATAATGCCGAGAGGCTGCATCTGGTGCGCTTGAGTGGTTTTGAAGTCAAACTCTTATAATGGCTCCTCTGCCTGCAGGAACAGACGCCCGGTGACCCTCTACACCGAGCCATATGTGGGAAAATAATCTGATCCCACAACATTCAGTTTACTGTTCCAGAGGAGCATTCAAGGAACAGGTGGGAGCGCTCAGGCTGGAAGTGAGCTTCATAGAGATGTGCGCATCAAGCAATCTGCTGAAATTCATTTTTAGACTAACTCAAAAGTGAAAAGTGCCTCATCGTATTCAAACTCCAATACATACAGTGTGCATCTCCAGAGTCACAGAAAACCTCTGAAATATACAGGATACCAGGAAGCATCCTTCACTCCCATTAGCATAGGGGTGTCCAACTCCAGGCCTCGAGGGCCGGTGTCCCTGCAGGTTTTAGATCTCACCCTGGATCAACACACCCGAATCACATGATCAGTTCATTCCCAGGCCTCTGGAGAACTTCAAGACATGTTGACGAGGTCATTTAGCCATTTCAATCAGCTGTGATCGATCAAGGACACATCTAAAACCTGCAGGTCACCGGCCCTCGAGGCCTGGAGTTGGACACCCCTGCATTAGCAGTTCTTTCAGTCATTTACTACAAAGTCGAAGAAATGCTTAAATGTGTGACTGCATCACCAATGGTTTCATTTGTTGTTTCCTCACAGTCTGTGTGAAGGCTTTCCATAAAACCAGAAAAATCAAAAGCTCTGCTAACTGCAACCTTAATTATGCACTTTTCCCTGTCACTTTTATTATAGAGATCTGATATTCTGGCAAAAACATCAAAGATGGAGAGTTAAAAATCATTTTTCAACCGTTAACACAGGTATTAGAAGCTCTGAAGTACACTGCTGTCCAACATGGACACGGCCACTATCATGCAACACAAAGTAAGACACAGCAGCAGTTAGGTCCTCTGCTTGATCCACCATCAAACGTTTCCTCGGAGGACGGGCTGATTATGAAACCGTCTGCCAGGTGGAATCAATCAGTGAGCTGACCTGCAGCAGCAGCTTCTCTCTGTGCCACACGGTTACGCGTCACTGACACAGGCATTTGGACCATAAATATCATTAAACAGCTGAATTTTGGAGTCATTTATAGAAACGGCCAGGGGCAGTGATGTCATGCCAGCTTCACACCTGCAACACTGACGTGGGAGTGAATCAGCGATGTCCTTTGAGAAAAAAGCTCCTCTTTTGAAACATTTACACAGAAATTATGCAGAATATTTTTTCCCAAATGGATCGACTCCACCTCACTCACACTCAGTTTTTCTCCGGCTGAGATAATATCAAGGCTCCCATCCATATCATCTCTGCATAAACAGGTACTGTTTGGACTGTATGTAAGAAGACAACAAACATGGTGCCCCGTGTGCTGCCTATCAACACAATAACTTCATCTTTAACCAAACACCAAGATAACAGTCGGACAGTCGCACACTGGAGCATTATAACACTTGTATTAGAATGCTTATAAACTGCTGCTAAACCTTTAATTTAATACATTTTCATTCCAGGTGTGTTCAAAATTTGACCATAACTAATGGGCCATAGTGTATTCAGAGCAAATGATTTTTTATCACGATGCTGGAAACATACTGGGAAGGACTCTGTGGTGGATGGTGACAAAACAACGACAGATGACCGCATTAATATTTCCAATCCTAAACAAAATAAGTTAAAGAGCAGAAATATAAATAATGTCTTAGCTTATAAATCAAATCTCTGCTAATAAAACTAATTAAGTTATATTATTAAGTTAACTTCATTAATGTAACTTGATTTCAGTAAATGTTTTTAAAACACTGAGTTTCACATTGTTGACACAATGATGATGACATAAATAACAGTTAGTCACAAACACTGTGTTCTTTAGCCCATTTAGTCCCATATCAACCATTTATGAATCGTATTTGCCTTCCTTCATAAGTCATATTAACTATTTACCTGAATTTATAATAATAATACTGTCATACTAGTTGTTCTACTTGACGCTGTGTTGTGTTCAGATTCATGTAGATGGTCATTTGCAGTGTCAGGAACTTTATAACATTTTAATATTATGAGCTCATCATCAGGGCAAATAATTAGAATTTACACACAGAGACAAATTGTTGTCATGTTGCAGTCAGTTTGTATTAATGTGTGCACATCTGTAGTGTGTGTGTGTGTGTGTGTGTGTGTGTGTGTGTGTGTGTGTGTGTGTGTGTGTGTGTGTGCAGCAGCTGGTTGTACTCTGTCATCCTGGACAGAAGGATGTTTGCAGATCTTTATTATTATTATCAATGATCCTCTGGATGAACTGTGACATTTATTTTTATTACATATTTCTGTATATGCAGGTTAGCATGCTGATCAATATTATCACAAAAATGCAAATAATTCCCATTATATGCATTTAGTTTATATCCATGAAGTCACAAACTGATGGGAAACTGAGTCCATCTATTTCATGTCATCTCGATGCACCAAAGTAGCTCTGACGAGGATCACAGACCTGCAAAGCAACCAGATCACCAGCTCACTGCACACAGCTGCAGTCATTCTGTGTGGTTGTGCTTTTAATCAGGAGATGATTCCAGTCAGTGATTTCAAAAACTGAGAAAAACTAAAACTGTGATTTCCAAAAGTTGATTCTGTTCATCTGGACGTAGCGTTTTGTGGGCGAACGCTTCGTCACTTGGATCTCACCCTGGCTCAACACACCTGAATCAGTTCATTAGTTCCAGGCCTCTGGAGAACTTCGAGACATTTAAATGAGCTGTGTTGGATCGAGGACACGTCTAAAACCTGCAGGACACCGGCCCGCGAGGCCTGGAGTCGGACACCTCTGATCTAGAGCTCTTTTACTTTGGTATGACATCATTCTGTCATTTGAGTTCTATGTTCTCAAAATACACAGAATAACTTTTAATTGAATCACATTTAGTGGTCATTGTTACATTTATATGGCTTTTATAAATTGTACTTCAGGTTTTGGATCATATTTTTAAAAGTGTGACTTTTGCTCCAGGGCTTATGACTCTTATGAAGTCGTTCATGTGTAAATGCTGCTCGTTCTTGCTGTTACTTTGTATTCTTTGCCTCATGCAGACTTTTCCATTGGTTGGTCTTTATCTACAAATCTGTAGTTGGGCTGGTTCCCTCTTATTATGTGTTGATGTGGGTAAAAACCACAACCAACAAAGCCTTCGTTCTCACAATATCATACAACTGATGGTCCCAAAAATCCGAACAGAATTAGGAAAAAAGGCTTTAAATACACTGCCCCTGTTTCCTGGAATAATCTGCAGATCAGAACTGGTCACCTTGGAGGAGTTTAAGTCCATCTTACAGGAACGAGAGAACAACTCTTTTACTCAGTGTGATTGTTTTTAATGTCGCTCTTAATGATTTGTTATTGTACATTTTTCACATGTTTGTACAGGATATTGTATTTGTTTTAAATGTTATATACTTATGTAGTACGTGTATTTTGACTTTTGTTGCCATGACGCCCGGTCTCTTGGAAATGAGATTTTTAATCTCAGTGAGATTTTTACCTGGATAAATGAAGGATGCTCGAGTTAGTTAGGAACCGACTGTTAGTGCTGTATTTCAGGCTTTGTGTGTCAGAGTGAGCGGTCTGCTGATATCATAACTCAAATTCAACATTGTCACAAAGTATTGAATTTTGGTGACACTTACGTCCAACTGACAAGTAGTGAGCGGAGTCAGCTGAGAAGCCCCGGGGCACCTGCCCAACATGACCAAAGGTGTTAAATGAACTCTGAAAGGTAGAAACCTATAAACACTGCCATGGTTGTTTTTTTAAAGCATTGAAGGATTTATTCCAGCACTGGAGTCTGGGCTGATGCTGAAATCTAAATTTGATGACATACTGATCTACAGACATGTAAACTGTATGTCCACAGCTTCTGTCTTTGTTTCAAGGCTAATGTTAGTCTCTCCTTCAGGAGCAGAATTCAAATAATATTTCTTTCTTCTTTTACATCTTTTACATGTTTATTGGTGCCAAACGATCAAGGATAATTAGTACTAAATGCCTCATTGGAAACTCACTGATTTGCATTAATTAGTACGAATTTCTGTAGCAGGCCGTGACACTGATCTCTGAGTTGAATTGGGAAAGTGAGGCTTGTGATTGAGGCTCAGATTTCACCAAAGGCGTCATAAAAATCATTAAATATTTACCATCCTGCCATCCACCTGCCCGAAGCTCTGTCTGATCTTTCCATTTCACCCAAACACGTTTTTGGAACTGCACCATCAGTTCAAAACAAAGAAGACTGCTGCTCTACTTTTTGCTACCAAATCACAACTGTGTCACGTAGACGTGTAGTGTAGTTAACACATTGACTAACAAGTGACATATCTGTGGTTTGAAGAGAAATCCCCGGGGGGCATCAGGTGGAAAGAGTCCATCTACTGTGGTGATGCACCAAACATTCGATTAATCACCCGTATCATTTACAAAGGCATTGTTAAGCCTTTCAGCTGTGATAACAATCTTTACAAACATGCCGAGGCTTCAAATAACCTGCAGACATCTGACATATTTAAATAGCATGAGGGAAATATATCTACAACTCATCTTAGTCCTGTTTTATCTTGATTGTTTCCTTAATAAACGCAGTGAAGACGCATCTTCCAACAAAAGTCTTATCAACAAGAGGATGCAGGAGGAATTCAGCTGGCCACCAGCTACCACGAATGAGGATAAAAAATGTTTAAAGGATGTTGCAAGCACAATGAGAGAACTAGAGCGTACCCAGCAGCGGCCTCTTAAAGTCCTTCTTCACAAACAGGACTCCAACTTTGTACCGGCAAAGCTTGTGTGGTTGTTACTGAAGAGCACTCAGGCATGAATATCCTCTGTCCTGGTGCCCGTCAGAGAGAAGAGGATTGTGTGAGTGGAGGGCTCCTCTGAGACCACAGGAACCTGAATCCAGTAGAGAATTACTAATGGGATGGGTTGTGTCAGGTCTGTGTCAGTGAACCACAGAATACAAACTGAGAAGCTAGGGCCAGCTCGCCTTCACTTTAGTCAGTCCACGAAGCTGATTCAACAAAAGAAAATGTGCTTTTTTCTGTCACTGACGCTTAAGTCATCATTTTCCAACATCACTCAAGCATCACATGTGAGCTTTAACAATGAGGAATTTTTAAATTTACCTAAAAATATTCAAACATTTGGATGTCTGCTGCATGAATGCTTCTACTCTCAGAGCTGCAGATCCACCCAACATCACTGCTAGGTTTGTTGGGTTAGGGTTGCATTAAAAATAAATCTGAGGCATACTGTTTATTTAATATGTTCAGCACACTTTGTCCTCAGACTGATCCCAACATGGACAGTTCAGTTTTTCTCTGGTAACCTTTAATTTCACCACTTTGTGTCCGTACATGTGCTGCATCCCGTTCCTTTATAATGCAGACAAGATGCATCAAATATGTTCTTGGTTGAAGACGTTGAAACCTGTTAACTTGTTATGATGAATAACTGACTAATCAAGCCGATCGGTAGATTCGAGCGTTTCAATCTAAATGTATACGTCCACTGTAGAAGGCTAAACTTTAAGCAGTATTGTTATTTCAGCAACAGGCTGGTCAGACAATACAGACATGCTATTCCAGTGTTAAATAGTGTTTGTTTGAGTGGGTGCGAATGAGGCCTGTTGTATAAAGAGCTCTGAGGAGGGTAGAAAAGCTGTCAGAATCAGCCCATTTACCTTTGAGATCAATTGATCACATGGTCTCCACCGTCGTGTGGAAAGAATGTGCTGCTTATCAGCAGCCGAGTGCTCAGAGATGTTCACGGCCCATCCGTTTGGTGTAATGGAGCTTACAATGACACCAGGTTTCCCCTGTGCAGAAACAACTGTTCAGCAGAAACACAAATAGAATATAGAAATATTGACCATTAGTGAGTCCGCTGATAATAATTGACAAACCAAAGGGATTTGTAGATTTGGGTTTAACATCCATCCTTTTCCAATCAGGTTTTTTCCTAATTAGAGAACATCTAAATGTGAAAGCTTGTAAAAAAAAACAAAAACCCAAAACCTTACAATAACAAAAATAATCTGTACTCTTAATTCTAACCCCAGGAGGGCTGACCACTGAACAGATCGAGTACCGTAAAATGAAATTTTGCCTTTGCCTTCCATAAAGCTTTTTCTGTATGGATACTTATAGTAATTACACTCTCAGCAGGGTTTATACCACGAGAGACGTCCTATCACTGTGTGCAGTGAGTAAGAAGAGAGTGGATTGTTCAGCCGAGCGTAACGTCTACCCAACAACATTTTCCGCTTCAAATCAAACAAGCTGCAGATCCCAGGAGGAAAACTGCAAAGCAGACTTAAGTGGTAGAGGTCTGCAGTCTGATAAAGGTTCATCAGCAGAGGCAGAGGAGAACGTCTTCGCTCTGATTCATACAGCGATTGAAGCCTCAGCTATACATCTGAGTCATTATTTACATTATTGTGAAAATGTGTTTTTATCCAATTCCTTCTTACGTACTCGACAATATCCATTTCACATCTTATGCAGATTTCCTCCTGGAGGAAGCTATGAAATAAAAAACCTTTCTGCAGCTCCACCTCAGGCCTGACTGTGATGTTGTCAGAGGTCAGAGGCTCTACTTTCAGAGAAACAACCCACTGGGAGGACTCTTTCACTGGCTGCAGTCACACCCTGTATTATTACTACCAGCCAGAGAGACTCCTGATGATGATGACAGAAGTTTCATTAAAAGTATTTACAGTAACTGATTACAGTTCCTGAGTCTGCCCAAGAGAAAAGAAATGGAATAAATGGTAACAGACAAAATGTAAACAGGGTCACTCAGTGACCCTGTTTACATTTTTACTTTTGCTTTTATGAAACAAACATGACTGATGGAGTCGATGCAAAAAAAATGTATTTCTTTTCCATATTGGGCTCTCCACGGTACCTTAGAGCGCTTTGAATGTTTAATGTTGTTTCTCTCTGAGAATGACTATCTTTGACTTTTGGTAGAAAGCACAGAGCCGGCACACTCACGTTACCTTACACCTTATAATTAATTCTAAATGTTCAGCAGTTTAAGATAAAGATATTTGATCCCTTTAATAAACTGTTGCCAAATTACCAAAAAAAGAAAAAAGGTGCTTGTGTCTGACTTTACTGTTTGATAACTCACTGTGAACTCAGATGATCATCGGTGCTTAAGGCTCTGGATGCGTGGCAATGCCCTGAATAGCATTGCTTATTTCATGGAGCACACAGGGAGTGTGTCTGTTTGCAAACTGGATGAGGGGACTAGAGGGACTCTGGTGCCAGATCTTTATCATGTTGAGGATATCTGAGGGTGTGCTGGGTTTCCTCACCCTACAGTTAGCATACAGAACACCAGTCATAACATTTTGGCCAAACAGCCCTGACTTGTTGAGGCATGAACTCCACTAGACCTCTGAAGATGTGCTGTGGTGTCCTGTAAGTTGTGAGCTGAGGCCTCTATGGATCACAGCCCACAGATGCTCAGCTGGATTGAGATCTGGAGAATTTGGAGTTCCCATTAAAGGTGTGGACATGGTCTGTAACAGTGCTTAGGTAGGTAGGTGCATGTGTCAGAGTAACTCCAGGTGGATGCAGGACCCAAGGTTTCCCAGCAGGACATTACCCAAAGCTTGCCTTTATTCCGTTGTGTATCCTTGTGCTTGGTGTTCCCAAGGCTAAGCAATGCACACACACCTGAGCAGGCCACCTTTTTCCATTGCTCTGTGGTCCCACATGCCCGTTGTTGGTGCTTTCAGTGGTAGACAGGTGTCAGCATGGGCACCCAGAGTGCTTTGTGGCTTTGCAGCTTCATAAACCACAAACTGTGACGCACCGTCCTATCAGAACCAGCTTTACATTTTTGACAAGTTGGAGAAAGCTACAGTAGCTCGTCTGTTGGATTGGACCACATGGGGGCAGCTTTGCTCCCCACGTGCATCGAGGAGTCGTGAGTTCACTTCACCTGTCAGTGGTCTGAATCTTATGCCCGATCAGTGGATGCTTTCCAGTCTTAGAGAAGGTTTGCGTTGTCCTTGTGTTGTCTTCGGATGGATTCTGTGACACTATCGGCGAGACAGTCCCAGCAATAGCTCAGTTTACATTTGGATCATTTGGAGCATTAAGCTTGCTGCTGACCAAGTGAATTGTTGGTTTTGTCCAAGGACACAAAATGATGAACTGTTTTCTCTGCATTGTCTGAAACCACAGGCTTGTTATACACAGGCTGGTTTTACATGTTGTAATACAAGCGAAAACCTTCAAATCAACACAAATGTTTCCCTTCACACTGAAGCTACATGTGTGTGTGATTCACTGGATAAACTCCTTTCCACACTCTGTGGGACTCAGTATCAACTTATTACAGGTCCTCAGTTGTCTGTCGGTCTGTCACTTTGTTCTTTTTGAGGTGTTGATTTGTCTCGCCATGTAACTGAACACCTGCTCGCTCACATGTGGCTGCATTTGACAGTGGACCCCCTTTAAATGGTCTGGCTTTAAGCCAGCGTAGAGCGACAGAGAGATCCAGGGGCTGATGCTGCCGAGTAACCAGGCACTCAGTTAGCATCAGATAAAATGACCAAGCAAACGTCACCAACGTTACTGCACTTCACTTTGTAGGGACAGAAATAAACACCAACAACACCTTCAGCTGTTACGGGGGTCAGCTTGCTCCATTATTACGAGATGGCAGCTCTTTTTGTGCACGTCTGTCTTTTCCTTGTTTGTATAATATTTTTGCAGCCTGACCCTTGTGTGTCTGACAGTGTGCAGTCGGTACAATGGATATTTGGCCTTTTTTCAAAGCTGTGAGGATAGCTGAGCAGTGTGCTGTCAGCCAAAAGCCTGTGTGCTACAACTGTGACTCTTGGCAGATAAATAAGATGCCACTGAGCATAAACACGTCTTTAGAAATGCAGCCTGACCTTTGCCTAAAGTCAGAGGCTCTGATGGTGCATTCCTACAAGATGTGAGTTAATCCAAGCAGCAGGAAAGCATTTCTTCAACACTTACTTTGGCTTAAAGAAAAAATAGGTCTGAAGGATGTGCAGCTTATTAGATTTCATCAGCCTTCAGTTGCTAAGTGACTGGATTTCAAACCCTGGGTAGGAGAAGAGACAGACAGAAATATTCTTTTACGTGACTGAAAGCATTTCACTATTGGGTCAAAACATTAGCTTTACCAGGATGTCCAGTTTTTTATTGAGCTACATTTTATTTGACGATGTTTTAACTTGGTGATAAAACACTGATGTATTATAATGCTTTTTAAAAAGGCCTCGTTGTCTCACACAGTTACACTTTAACCAAACCCACAGATGCTCACACCAAAGTCTGGGGTACCATCATCACAGCTTAATAGATTAGAAAGAACAGTTCTGCATATGTTACACCAGTCTGAATATTTTATCTGAGTACTGGAAATAAACAGCGTCCATTTATCTGAAATACCTCATGTTATCATATCACCCTATTAGAGCACTTCGCTCTCACACTGCAGGCTTACTTGTTGTTGCTAGAGTATTTAAAAGTAGAATGGGAGCCTTCAGTTTTCAGGCCCCTCTTCTGTGGAACCAGCTTCCAGTTTGGATTCAGGAGACAGACACTATCTCTACTTTTAAGATTCAAACTTTCCTTTTTGCTAAAGCATATAGTTAGGGCTGGACCAGGTGACCCTGAATCCTCCCTTAGTTATGCTGCAATAGACGTAGGCTGCTGGGGGATTCCCATGATGCACTGGGTGTTTCTTCTTTATTCACCTACCCTGTGTTTATACACCACTCTGCATTTAAGCATTAGTTATTATTCATCTCAGAATGGTCTTTGTCCTGTCTTCCTCCCCACACCCCTGGTCTCAGCAGATTGCCCCGCCCCTCCCTGAGCCTGGTTCTGCCGGAGGTTTCTTCCTGTTAAAAGGAAGTTTTTCCTTCCCACTGTCACCAAAGTGCTTACTCATAGGGGGTCATATGATTGCTGGGGTTTGACTGTCTTTACCTTACAGTATAAAGCACCTTGGGGTGATTGTTGTTGTTATATATATACAGGTGTTAGAATATCATCAAAAAGTTGATTTATTTTACTAATTCCATTCAAAAAGTGAAACTTGTATAATGTAAGTTCATTCCACACAGACTGATATATTTCAAGTGTTTTTCTTTTAATTTTGATGATTAGAACTGACAACTAATGAAAACCCCAAATTCAGTATCTCAGAGAATCATTGTGAAAAGATTCAATATTGCTGCTGCTGAGCGGTGAAGTGATATTCTCTGGTGAAAGAAAATTCTGCATTCCTTTGGAAATCGGGGTCCCAGAGTGTGGAGGAAGAGAGGAGAGGCACAGAATCCACATTGCTTGAGGTCCAGCGTAATGTTTCCACAGTCAGTGATGGTTTCGTTTTGCTCCACTGTGTTTTCTGAGGTCCAAGGTCAACACAGCCATGTACCAGGAAGTTTTAGAGCAATTCATGCCTTCTGCTGCTGACCAACTTTATGGAGATGCAGATTTAATTTTCCAACAGGACTTGGCACCTGCACACAGTGCCAAAGCTACCAGCACCTGGTTGAAGGATCATGGTATCCCTGTTCTTAATTGGCCAGCAAACTCGCCTGACCTTAACCCCATTGAAAATCTACGGGGTATTGTGAAGAGGAAGATGCGATATGCCAGACCCAACAGCTGAAGACTACTATCAGAGAAACCTGGTCTCTCATAACACCTGAGCAGTGCCACAGACTGATCGAATCAATGCCACCCCGCATTGCTGCAGTAATTCAGACAAAAGAAGCCCATCTAAGTATTGAGTGCTGTACGTGCTCATACTTTTCATGTTCATACTTTTCAGTTGGCCAAGATTTCTAAAAGTCATTTCTTTGTATTGGTCTTAAGTAATATTGTAATTTTCTGAGATACTGAATTTGGGGTTTTCATTAGTTGTCAGTTATAATTATCAAAATTAAAAGAAATAATTATTTGAAATATATCAGTCTGTGTGAAATGAAAGTATAATTTATACAAGTTTCATTTTTTGAATGGAATTAGTGAAATAAATCAACTTTTTGATGATATTCTAACACCTGTATATATATCACGATCACATGACTCTATAGGCAGTCTGGGATCTACATTGCTTTTTAATTCAATTCAATTTTATTGATACAGCGCCAAATCACAGCAATGGTTGCCTCAAGGTGCTTTATGTTGTAAGGTAGACCCTACAATAACACATACAGAGAAAAACCCAACAATCATATGACCCCCTATGAGCAAGCACTTTGGCGACAGTGGGAAGGAAAAACTCCCTTTTAACAGGAAGAAACCTCCAGCAGAACCAGGCTCAGGGAGGGGCGGGGCCATCTGCTGTGATTGGTTGGGATGAGAGAGGGAAGACAGGATAAAGACATGCTGTGGAAGAGAGACAGAGATTGTGCTTTTCAATACATTGTTCTGTTTACAACAACTTGTGATTGAGTCACTGCACTCAGCACCAAACAGAAGATGAAGATGGGGTTATATTATCTCCTTGGTTTACACATCTTTATGTCTTATTAATGGTGTGTTGAGTGTTGCAGAACTGTTGTATTAAAATACCACCATTATCATGGGCAGTGTCACATTGTTTTCACTCAGCTATTCCACCCCTAATGAAGTTATTATTCATGGTTGCAGATTAAATTGTGATCTGTAGTGAGAGCAGGTGGAAGAGAGCCTGCAGAGGTGGTGGTATGCTCTGGAGAGAAGAGGAATGGAAGTCAGCAGAAGCAAGACAAAATACATGTCTGAGAGGGAGACTGGTGTATTGGTGAAGATGCAAGGTGCAGAGGTAGCAAACATGGATGGAGGGTGGACTGAGTAGAGATGAGTGCAAGCGATGATGCGTGACAGAGCGATGGCAGCAAAAGTGAAATGGAAGATTTATATAATGGTAGTGAGATGTGCTACGAGGTCTTGTTTGGAGACAGGATTAGAGGTAGAGCTCAGGAGCAGTAGTTTGGAGACAAAGAGCGGTGAGTCTGAGATGGTTTGGACATGTGCAGAGGAGGAACTGTGGATATACTCGACAAATCATGCAGAACACAGGAAAAGAGGGACCACAGTGAAGATTCATGGATGTAGTGTAAGAGGACATGGAGGATGCTAGGAATAGGTTATTCCCTTAAGGGAGCAGCTGAAGGAGGAAGAAGTAAAGGTCTAATTTTCTGACCACTTTATGTCTCTCTTATAATAGAAATCCAATATTCAGTGTTGTGGCCTTTTGTTCCTGGGATATCAGCTACAGGACAAATGTTACACATTCCACTGTCGTTTCAACACTGCTACAAAATAATACTCATCTTTTCCTCTGCGTGCTGGATGTTTGCATGGAGAGAATTTCTTGTTGTGGCGCCCCCACATGGTCAAAACAATGAATACCCCTTTGGTTACAGAAGCTCAGGTTCTCAGACACTATTTAGATTCATAAATGTTTAGTATCATCTGCATCAGCTGATGAATGACTCGATTTACTAACAACAAATATGTGATGTGCTTGGCTAAATTAATGAGTCAAGGGTTTATGACCCACAATTTACACACAAAATTAGTAACTGCTGAGATTTAAGGGACAAAACAGGATCATCAAACCAAGCTTAAGCTGGTCCCAGTGAACTCGTGCTATGCTATGTAAGGCGCACCTGAGCCACAGTCAGTCAACTGGGGCACAGACTTGAACACAAATCAGACTAAAAGCCTGATTTATTAATTACCTTTTAATGCATGAGCCTTGAGGTTGTGCAAATGGTGCCAGAGGAAAGAAGTTTCAGTAAATCCATTGTCCTTGGGAAGCGCTCAGTCTCTTAGAGTGAATGGATAAGCATTAATTATTCAGCAGTAAGCCCAAACAAATGGTACATCTAGTATCTTGGGGCCTGCGTCAGGGCCCCTCCTGGCAGTCGATGGGTAGAGCACACGCAGACAGGAGGAGCACACCTTTAGCATGCATCGCATTACATTCATAAATGCATGATTCAGCTAGTATCTCACCCACTCCTAAGTGCACTTCTGAAGCATGTCTTTCTACTGTATAACTGAGTATCTTTCAAGGTGTCCTCCTGCTGACACAGACATCAAAGAACAAGACCTATCTCCTTCGGTTTGATCCATTCTGGTTCCAGCAGCACTCCTCGCAGTCTCCACCCATGGTCGCATCTTTTTCTGTTTGCAAACTGAACATTAAAGCTCTTCCTGTTTGGGCGACATTGAGCCATACGTTTTCTGTGAAAACCACCCAACATTTTTGTGGTGACTGTCACACAAACTGACTGTGTGCAGCAACCCATCCCACCCACCTGAGGTGTGTGCCTAAATCCAAGTCTGGTTTTTAATGGAAGACACTAACTACCATCAGGACAGAGAGGAGTGCTGCAGTCATGGATGTCAAACATGCATTAATTGTGTCATGCTGCAAAATGCTTCTACATTCACAATCAAATGCACATCATGCCGACTGCCTTCCACATACTGTATGTATTTTACATGAAATGCAGGAACCTTGTGGTCTTTTTTCCCAGCTATTCCATTGAGGACGAACACATCTCCACAGAAGTTATTACCCACAGTCCACTACTTCTCTTTCATTCAAACTGCCGTTGCATCAACTGGGATTTTTTTTTAAACAACTGACTGCAAAAGCGTGACGATTAAAGACAAATGTGTCAGAACTAACAGTTACTAAAAATAATTCCAAGCAAATGTGATAAAACAGTCATGAAGAACATTATTTTTAAAAGTGATTTCAAATCGCCCTGTGAATATTCAACAGTTATTACAAAGAGAAAGAATGACGGAAACCCAAATTAGCGTCTTAGAGTAACAGTCATCATGTATGCCACAGCTGCACTTTCATCTGCGGGGTAATAATTTAAAAGTCTCTGTGTTCTTCAGTGGAAAGCTTGTGACTGTGAATATGTGAGAAAGGGTGAGTCTGACAGAAAGACCGAGAGTGCAAGACCTGCATATAGCAAACAGCGAGACCTGTGAGGAAAGGGATCCAACCATGCATACTCAACACTCTCTGTCATAAACTATCCAAAAGGCCTCTGTCTTACCTCTGCTTTTGATTGTGCACAAAAGCACAATCCTCCAATCATCTTTTTGGTGGTGGATGCTCACTGCATTATCATAAAGGATAAATATTTGCTTCGCTAATCTATTTGCCAATTCATAAAACACAAAAGCGATAAAGCCACTTTATTATCCAAGCACAAAAAGGTGTTTATTTGTCAAATGCTTGATATTCTGATTGATCTGGTGGGTTTGGATACAAAAGAAATGTTCTGTTTGACTGAGATAAAGCAAACAATAGAACTGGGTCTTCAGCTCCTGACAGTATCTCATGTGCTTATATACAGTTATGTGGCCTTTTATAATATAACATGTTAGAAGTTATTTTTATTTGTAATCTTCAAAAAAATTAGTAAACAAAGGTTAAAGTGAACGTTATGAAATATAATAGAAGCAGCACAGATCATAAGTAGAAATACTAGAATATAGTCAAACTGCATTTCAGTAAAGTACTCGAGTACTTTCCATCACTGATGCATCGTAAGACTAAACGACTCTAGCCCAAAGCCATGTGAGATGGGCTAGTGAGGGTCCAGACATAGTTTGGAGGGCAGGACCACCACATGACCTCCCTGTGGACACGCCCCCATTGATCAGGACAGAAGCCAAAACTTTTAAGGGGTAACACCTGTGACCTATATGTTCAAAATAAAGACTTTTGATTGATTGATTGATTGATTGATTGATTGATTGATTGATTGATTGATTGATTGACACAGCCCACTCTGTTGTTCTCAGCGTTTTTCATTCTGGATCATATCGAGGTTTTGCATCGTTTCAAATATTTAAAAATGTAACATTTATATTTTCATTATCTCTTTATGGGTTTTTCTTTCTCATCATCTTCATCTGCCTCCTCCACCACTACCCTCCTCCTCATCTCCATCCTCTTCCCTCTCACTTGAAGCTTCACTCCTGAACTGAAGTTAGGTTAAGCTGTTATTGTCACAATCAATCATCAGCAGATCAGACGTGCAACCCTCTGAGAAAAGCCAGCTAAACAACAACATACAATATATGCTAATGTCATGCCATGACATCAAACTCTGTCATCCCAAATGTCTAAAAAAAACTACTTTCCCTTCGATAAACAGTTTGATTACACATCATATGAGCCTTACTGCTCAGAAAATTAGGGATACCCTCACCTCACGATAGCTGTTCTTAAAAAAAAATGAGCTACCTGGATTCAGTGGCAATGTAGGGGATGAGGTGTCAATTTCAAAATGTAAAAAGAGTCAGGTAAATACCTGATCAGTGACCAGGGTCCAAAACATCAAGTACAGTGTAGGAGATCTGAATGCCAGTGATTATGTTTATATCATAATATAATGACATTAATCATGTGGCGTGGAGTCAGGGACAGCGCCAGGGTTGTACTTCACAACATCAATCAGCCCATCCAAAATGGCCGAAGAGTTGATGGCAGCCTTTGCTATGGGGTTGAAGTTGGCCTTGAAGTTGGCCACATCCCCACTGAGTTCCTGATCAAGGCTCTTAGGGTCCTGCTGATCTTGTGCAGGTCTAGGCATTCCAGGATCCAGCTGTGGGGCATCGAGTCATAGGCCTTCTTGTAATCAATCCAGGCTGTGCACAGGTTGGTCAGCCTGGTCTTGCAGTCTCGGCCAACTGCTCGGTCTACCAGTAGCTGGTGTTTTGCACCTCTGGTATTCTTGCCAATCCCTTTCGGTACCTCATTCATGTATTGACTCATGTGCCTGTTCATCTTAGCCGCTATGATACCTGACAGGCGCTTCCATGTGGTACTGAGACAAGTTATTGGCTGGTAGTTGGATGGGACCAGCCCCTTCTGGGGGTCCTTGAGGATCAGGACTGTCTGGCCTCCAGTTAGCCATTCTGGGTGTCTCTCGTTGACAAGCAGCTGGTTCACTTGTGCTGCCAGACACTCATGGAGTGCAGTCAGCTTCTTCAGCCAGTAGGCGTGAACTCTTCATACTGGAGACCCTTTCCTGGATGTCTGCCACTCTGTTGGTTACTGGACCCTGTGCAGGGAGGTTGCTGTGGTCTGCTCTTAGATCCACTAGCCACTAAGCATTCAACTTTTAACTTGTAGCCAAGCACTGATCCATGGGGGCGTAATGTAGATCCGCTGGTTAGTCTTGGTAATGGTTGGAGTGCTGGATTCACATCATTTAGTAGATCCTCAGAGGGGACTTCACTTATAGAGCATTTTTGTCTGCCTGCATTGTGCATTGCTGAGTTATCTATAGAAAGTTTGGTGGTGCAGGTGATGGCCAGCCATGTGGATAGTATGTCCCATCCAGAGAATGTGTTCTTTGCTACTTCCACAGCTGATTCCATGTAGATAGATCTTAGAGAGGATCTCAGTATATAGAAGATTTGATCTTCTCAAGACAGATGAAGGGTCTTTGGCAGCACTGCATATAAGAGTTCGAGTTTATTTGTGACGTGCTGTCTCTATGGGTTCCATTTTCCTTCTTTGTAGATGGAGATAGTGATACACACTGGAACTGCATTCTGCATACCTTTGCACAGGTTTCTGTTTTCCAAAAAATGTAGGCCATACAGCACATGAGGTCAAAGGCAAAGTGTTCTGTTGCCTACAAAGAAAACTTTAAGATTTTGAAAGGAACATAATTCCTTAGATGGGATACTGAATAAAAATGTGGAAAAATCTAATATTCCTCAATGATTTTAGAATAGTTTCCTTTATATGCCTAATCTTACTCATACTAATCTAATTACCACAGCTGCAGCCCCCCACGCTCCCCCCTGCACACGAGCTATTATAGCCCACCAAAGCAGCGCAGGATGATGATTGGCGGGGCAGATTAACGTGACTGGCAGTGGCTACAAACATGCCCAGCGGCGTGCCATCACCACCCACACTCAGGCAGCCATTCGCCCTGCTCTCCTACCCAGTGTCAGGTCTGCTGCTGTTTACACGTCAGACTCTATTTACTCAGCGTGGCCTTGCAGTCTGTTTGCAGTGGATCAGGAACATTTCCTGTCTTACAGCCTCAACCTCTGCATAACGGCATTCAACAAGTGTTTCTGATGAGGCACGAGGGCCTGTACACCTGTAGCTCAGACAGACAGTGACAAAAAGTTAAGAAGCTACATCACAATCAACATGTATCACCTCTCACAGTGATAAGAAAACAGTTAAAGAGACATGCAAATGCAGATCTGTTGTGCAAGTGACTCTCAAACACCCTTTTTTTTTGCATCACAGAACTAACAAGCCAGCACGCAAGGGGTTACTGAACATTAAGGGTTCACGGTCGAGCAGGTTTCTGAAATCAATCAGTTTCACGGACCGGACACATCTCAATGAAAACAGGCCGTGGTGATGAGCAATGATGTTGCCATGACAACAGGAAGGCTGAGCGTGCAGCCTGGCTTCGGTATCTTCAGGCGTGCGGCAGGCGGCACCCAGACGGTTTGGGTTTTTAACCTTTTAAGTGGCAGAAAGCAAGCTGCGGTTTCAGATGGGATCATGGAAAAATGGGGGCTGTGGGCGTGGGTGGATGGGTGAGGCGTTTGTGAAGAATTGGGGGTGTGGGGTGTGGGTGGGGGTCACAACAAAATCAGGCATCATTTAAAACTGTGCCTCAAAGCATACACAGGGGAAATGGAAAAGCTAGTGGGTGCGCTTTTCTGTTTTGTTTTGTTCTTTTCTTTTGTTACCCTCCTAATCCAGCCATGGTCAACTACAGAGACATGAGAGGGACAAACAAACAGGTTAACACAAATACACACAGAGACACACAACCAAAATACATTCACTTTTCCTTTTCAGAATCATAATCAACCAGAAATATTCAGACTTCCTACTATTAGAGACACACACACACAGCAGTGGACATGCGGACAGTCACTCTTAAAACACACTGCATGCAGATTAAAGAGGCAGCACTGAGAGTGAGAAGAGAACAGGATAGCTACAACAATAGAAACAGTGTGGGGAGCCCAGAGAAACACGCCTGCTACCGCTGACTGCTGGCACATGAACACTCGCATATGAGCTGGTTAAAGGAACAGCTCAGACTTTGGGATTTGAGCTTACCTGCAGAGGCAAACACATGAAAGGTTTTCTGACCGCTATAGACGGCTGATCTGACACAGAGCTATGCCCTTGTGCCACTTATTCTGCTGTTAATGAAGCTGTCATGAGGAGAATTGTCACACCCATTGTGATATCATTATAAACAAATGATCTTGCGCAAGACAAAACTATAGCATCTGAAAACGTAGATGTTTTATACCTTACAATATAAAACATCTTGAGGGAACTATTCTTGGGATTTGGCGTCATATAAATAAAACTGAATGGAACTGAATCTATCAGCTACCCTTAAATTTGTAGCACTGTTTGCAAGGTGGATGTTTTTGCTCGGTCCATTTGTGAAATAGTACATTTATTATGGGACATGCTTTTACAGCATTTGCCATCTGCGAGCATTAAAGACTTTGAATGATCGGAAAGAACTTTTGCTCGGTGAGCAATCACAAACTTTTTCCAAAATGTCTCCCCAGTGGCTTATCCAGTCTTTAAGTGTGACATCATTAGCCGTGCCTGGGTCCAAACTCTGCTTCAGGTCCCAAAGTCAAACGAACACTGCGGCATCACTGAGAGTTACAAACTGTCTAAATTCTTTAATCTTTAATAAAATGATCAGCGTTGCTGCTTTACCAGGTGTAACAATTAAGTTTAACATCCAGGCATCCATGAAAACAGAATTTATTACATTTAACGGAGTTAGAAGTTAGCAGGAAGTTAGCTCGCTAGTTTCCACCTAAACATGATATAGCATGTTCTGACTGAGAGATTTCTGAAAAATTCAAACGTACAGCTCTGCTATCACTTCCATCATAAATGAAGACAGAAAACTAAACAGCAGTGACGTTTGTAGGGTTACTGAAGTTGGGCTAGCTGGTATATAATGATGTGCTACACGATTGTTGTATGTTAGCATAACATAAACAGTGAAGCTGGAGGATGAACGCTAACTTTTTTCACTCGATAAAAGTTAACGTGAGGGTTCCTGATGGTTAGGGACAAATGCAATCGCATGGCAGGATGCTGTAAACGGACCAAACTTCAGTCAGTAGAACAGCTGAGATAATCCATCCACAATACGAGGTTAGTCATTAATGTACTGCTGCATGGGCTGGGCTGTAGTTACATCGTAAGGGTTTAAAAACTGAGCTTTAAAAACGGAGAGAGGCCGACAGTGATCACCGGCTGTTTTTAGGGGCTTTTTGAGATTAAATAGAACAAAATACAAAGCATTAAAACATATTAAAAACACAACAGCCTTAATAAACTCAGAGTAGTTTGGACCCAGAAGCAGGGTTCATACGTCATCACTTAAAGATAGTTCTTTTATCACTCTTTCACAGATCCAGTATTACCTTTAGTTACTTTCAATACTGAGTATATGATAGGTCACCCTAGCGTACTCGGGGTTTAGTAACATCTCTGTGTCTGTAGAGGGACAATCAGAAATTAAAACGCATTTGTTCAATAAACAATACAAGGACTGAGATTTTTTGAGATTATTAAGGAAAGCACAACAGTTTTGAAGGTCATATCATATGAACGCACAATTTAACATAATTGAATGTAATTTGCATTTTCTATCAGTTTTCCTGTTTTTGTCACAAGATGATGATACTGCACACTAGAGAGGTCAGTTACTTCCAAGAGGACAAAACTCAATAACATCTACAAATGTAAGGACATAAAATTAGGTAAAGCAGATATGCTCCTGTGACAGGGTTCACCTCTGTGGTTTCAGTGACTGTGACCAGAAACAATCCCAGTTCACATCCAGCTGTTGCTTCCTCATCCAGCAGGTCTGAGGTCAGTGTGTGTGAGCTGATCTGTGCTGTGAATTTTCTGGCATAAGCACAGTCTGAATGTAACTCACATTATTGACATGTTCACTGGATATAAAGAAAGTGTTAGGTTGTTAGCTATGCACTTCGTTTGGCCAAAGCTGCCCCCTGAAAATCCTTACACCATCACGCCGTGCATGCCACCCAGCTAATCTGGTGAGATTTCAGTCTTCTGATGGATTTCAGCTTGTCTTTAATTTATGGGTCCCTGAACACAGTGAGTTAGAAAGAAAACTGGGACTGCAGCAGATCACAACCCTGAGAATTGCTACAACTTACTCAGCAGGTAATATTTATCACATGCAGCTACACAAGGAAAAATGTGTGGAAACCATCTACTGCTGTATATGCTTAAAGAGTCAGAACTTTGGATCTTAAACCCTGTTTACTGCAGTGTAGTTGCATTAGAAGAGGATTGCTGATGACCTTTATGTCCAAAGGAACAAGTAAATGACTTTTAACTGTAGTTTTTTGAGAAATAACCACCTGCAGGTTAAAATAACTCGTTCCTCTGCTGTCTGAACTCGTTTTAGCGCAGCACAGCCAAAATGCTGGATGGCTGTTGAGTCAAATGCACTGATTCTTTCTGTGTTTACTCAGTTTGTAACAATTGCTAGCAAAGGGACTATACTTCTTGTTAACCCCTTCGATACAGATGCATTAGCCATATGTAACCAATCCTGTACAGCAGGCCGGGTTCTTAGTGGTGGATCACTGAAAATTACACTGGCAATGAGCTTTGATTAGATTTATGTCATAATAGATTGTGATTACCTGACCTGAATATTACGGTCCTCTTACACAGACTAATGCCCCACACTGCTGATTACAGTGAGCCTGAAGCTTAGGGCTGATGCTAGCTGGTTGTACCTGTCAACACTGCTTTGACGATGGGGAGCTCTGCATATGTAAGGACACAGTGTAGAGTAATGGTAATGTGGCGGGACTTGAAGTTACGTTTTTGCCCACCAGGTTTCGTAACTAAAAATCATGAATATGAAATTATACTCTCTGTTTCTTCGTTAATACATGATTGTATCAGCTTTACGTCTCAGCTGGAACATAAATAACCTCCAAATGAATGTAAGAAGAACTGAAATTTTGCGTTGGGTTAATGCACACGTGTAATGTGACAGTGAGTCTGACAGACACCACGGAGACTTTCAGTCCAATGAGAGGAACTTCATCGTTAGCAGTAAATCTCACAAAATGAAGGAAAAGTTGTTTTTCATATATATAATTAAATTCCTGTTCTATATTGATTGCATGTGAAGTGGTCTGTGGTGGATCGGCATACACGAGGCTGACATCTGATGTTTTTCATGCGCTATGAGATAATCGTCAAAATGAAAACAGAACATATGAAAGTTTACTTGTTTCTATTAATAAATGACATAAACCAAATCGACAGTGACGACAAACAGGATCCAATCACGTCTCATCTTTCTGCTGTTAAAGAGCACTTTACTGTTAACGCTGTCCCCGCTGTGGTGTCAGGGCTGCAGGTGAACTCAAACGACATGCTTCCTTTCCTTGGAGGATAATTTCCCTTCCTTCTCACCTTAGCACCTTGTCAGGGAGTAGATTAATGCCCTGAGTGGGTTCTTTCAGGCTCACACCGAACACTTGTGTAAGAGTTGTATTATCAGGCTAACCAGACGCCAGCTGGTCTTTAATGCTACAGGAGTGCTTTAAACAAGAAGAAAAAAGCTGCAATTATCACATCACAGTGAGGGAATGTGATTCTCATGGAGACAATAAAGGTTTGAAGGCACTCGTAGAAGCAGATGCTTCTCTATTGTACTGGTGGCAGGAAAATACGGTTGGTTAGTGTTGGTACAGGAAGGCAGACGTATGCGTGTTGTAAACACGAGCATTCATCTCCATCTACTCCGTCCTGCTACTAAAGCGACGCGGAGACTAACTCAATATTTACCTCTGTTACACGTCTGCTCGTTCCTCTGTCAGCAGGGTAATCGCCAAGAAACACTTCCAAGAAATTAGCAGCCACGTCTGGCGGCAGAGCGGGAGGAACAAAAGGCTGGAAAGACTGAATTTTGTCCCCGTCAGTTAGAGTTTCCATTTACAGATTAATGATGTGAAATAAATCCAAGCTCAAATTTGTCAGCGGGTGTGGGAACGTCAGCCTTTTCACACACAGGAAAAATTCCCTGCCGTCATCCTCGCTCAAAGTCTGTTGATGGACTGAAAGAGGAGGACAAGCGATCTGGGGCGAGGTCACCGCCAATACCACCTGCCCACCCACACACTCTCATCCTGCCCAACACCTCCACTTTGGTAAAATTATAGAGTCAGACTCTGAAACGAGGAGCGAAACATTTTCATTTCCTGCTGATCTTTGAGGATTCCTCTGACCCGAGAACATGGGCTCGTAGCAATTCCATGAGTGAACAAACTTACACTGATATTCTGGCTTTTCTGCAATTTTCCACAGTTTGGAACAATTCTTGTCTCACCACAGAATTATGATAGAATTAGCGTATCATTACAACATAATTAGAAATGTATGTTTGTCTTATCGCCAGCTGTTACGGCAAACTTTGTCTGATGAGTTGTTGTGTGAGGCAACAACATTGCTTTCTTTATTTAAACATCAACCTCATGGCACTCCTGCAGACACTGAAGAGGAGGAATGATATAATGGTGAAAACGGACTCTGCTGTTCTCTTTTTAGATGACGAGCTGCTGTGTGAAGAAGGCAGAGCCTGATTCAGCTTACTGACAAAAGGAAAAGCAAACGCTCAAACATACTGAGGGGAAATTTATCAATGAGCAGGATGTGTGGTGAATATATAACAGCAACTCTTATTGTTCTGCACAGACGCGATACGATAAATGCACGAAGCACAGAAATCTACTTTGTGCTTACATGTTTTCACCAAAAAAGATAAAAGCATATTTTCCCTCAGCTGTAGGTTATATCTAGCCTAATATCAGCCTGTGGGCGGGGCAATTGTGCCTGACTTACAGACGCCTTCAGAGCCTCGGAGGATTATGGGTGAAAAGCCTAAAGGGCTGTACTGGATGCAACAATAGTGCCATGGTGAAGATATTCAGTTTGTGGCACTGCAGGAGCCTTCACCACCTTTTTATTTGCCGATCTTCTCTGAGATGATTTTGTCCCTGGTTTAAGGATCAGTGGTTGTTGAAATTTTGGATATTATAAATGCTGTAAAAACTTACAAATGTGGGAAAACCAACTTCAGAAAGAAATAAAAACAATATCAGCTAACAGATATTCAAGTCTATCCATCCTCTCCCACTTTTCAGGGTGGCAGGGTGCTGGAGCCTATCCCAGCTAGCACAGGGCGAGAGGCTACAGGTCGCCAGTCTGTCACAAGGCTGAGACACACAACCACTCACAGCTGTGGGGATTCAAACCGGGACTTTCTTGTTGCTGTGCTAACTGTGCTGCCCGTATTTTTTAAGGGTTGGTTTTCAAAATGCATTTATTTTAAATAATGCTGAAAAATAGTAAATATTAATCTTGTACTAACATCAAGATCACAGTGTGTTGAAACAAATAGTTTTATTAAAAATCCACAGATCAATGATCAAGTAGTGCCGTTCTGTCAGAGCCGCTGGTGTCGCAGAGAGAAACAAGCTGGCATCAGTGCTTTGACACAGCAGCTGCAGCAACAATGGACACCAAGACAAAATGCTCTTTTTGAAAGGCTGATGAAGGAGGTGTGAGGAGTGGCACTGGCATTGGAAAATATCACAATACTGTCAAGCAGAACTCTGACTCACGTCCACAGTGGGAGCCTCATTTTAGCACTGCGGTTCTTTTATTTATGTTTCTTTTTCATTCACTGTGGTTACAACAAACAGTTTCATTACAACAAAGTGGACCTACTTTATCATTCCTTTTTATATACATAATATATCCATGTAACAGTAACAATATACTGTTACTGTTACTGTAAAAGCTTCATTTCAGACAGTTTTCTTCTCTGTCTGTGGCTCTCTGATGTCAAACACATCGGATATGATTGACGTAGTCTTCTCAGTTTTGGCTGTCAGCATGATAGTACCATCTACCTTACATTTATGAGACAGCGAATCAGAAGACAGTTAGTTAAAAATGTCAGACAGTGCATGAACGGAGAGACGGCACAGCACGAGATAAACAAGGTTTCATTTGAACTGTAAATGATGCCAGGTCACTCAGGTACGAGTGGAGGAAGAATAATGTGAGACTGGAAACGAGCGTGGCACGTTCCTTTAACCACGCACAGTGAAAGATGATCATTTCTATGTGACAGATTTGAGCCCTGGTTTCTATATAGATCATACATGTGGTCTCAGCTATGAGCACTTCAGGAGCTCCAAACTTCCAGCCCCCCTGACCTCTAACCACACCCTGAACAGTGATGTCAGGTCAGATGTTTGTTGCCCTGACACTTAGATCAAACCTCACCAGAGCGCTTTGTTCCTGCGTCGCTGTGTTTGTGTTTAATTACCCTTCAAATAACTTACATCACTTAAACATGCGCAGCAGCAGCATGCTGTCTGAGACATCCTGAAGACTTTGTGTGGCATTAATTTCCATTTACACAACATGACATCACAGCTTGCTCATATTCCCTCTTACAGCACATCAATCAGCCAATGAGGGAACAATTTGCTCCCAAATACCCAGAATATACCAGCAGCCTGAGGCGAGCTTACCACAGCTCCTGCTCTGAAAGCAGACAGGCAGCTGTTCCAGATGTGGACTTCTGCAGAGAGACTGAATGAACTATTCCCGATTGATTTTTAACACCTGAGGGCAGCGTGTGCTTGTCTGGGTTGGTTCTAACATCTTGGTGTTGCACATTCAGTAAACAACAAGCCTTGTGAGCCAGGTGGTTAAATCCTTTGATGGGAGGCCATGATTTCACATTGTGCTCGAGTCTAAAATAACTAAAAGATGAGCAGAAAGGAAAGATGAAGATGCCACATGTGGCCTATAAGTTGACATCCCTATTATTCCCAGCACGAGGCACTGCTCTAATTTTAGAAACAATGAAAGTCCCACACATTTCTTTGGAGCAGTGCTGATGCAGTTTATTAGAAAACGCTGGCTGTGATCTAAACAGTGTCAGTGATGGAGTGATATTTCTCGAGCTGGGGCTGATAAACAGAAAGCACTGAGAGACACAGATACAGGATACAACACTGCTGCTATGAATATCCACCCTGACGGTGTTAGCACCTTGTTTGATCATGACTGGAAAAATCTGCTTATTTTTAAAGTGGCATAATTAAATCTGTAAATCAGCAGGACTCACTATAAAGCAATGGATTCTTCCTATTCACAGTAAAGCTTTGGTTGCAAAGAAAACACTTCAGGAGCGCAACGCTCACATTTTGGGGGAGGTGGGCAAGTTTTGAGACAACTTGCCAACTTGTGAATTTGACTCATGCTATGAAACTGTGGAGCTACCCTTAACAGCGTGAGCTGCTGTTTGTTTCTGTGAATGAAAGGCAAAGAGTTAGCAGAGTGGAGCTCATTGTGTGTTTTGGAGAGCCTCAGACGCAGCGGTGCGCTCTTACCCTCGCCGCCCTGGATGAGTAGGGGTCCTCGAACAGATTCCAGATCACCGGCTGCCACTTCCTCCACAGGCTGACATTCCCGTCGGCAGCCACGTCCTCGATGCCGAGCCTCTTCCCTATCTCGTCGTCCTCGTCTCCGTTGTCCACGTTGAGCTCGAACACATCCAGAGCCTCCTCCGCGTCCCGGTGCTGTCGGTATGTCATCCAACAGCAGGGCTCCACGTCCGTCTCATCGATGCCCCAAAAGGAGAGCTCCTCCTCGAACAGCGGTCCGCACACATCCGCCGGGCAGTGAAGCTTGCCGGTGCGGTAGTAGTTGAGCACATAGGCGAAGACGCCCGGGTGACGGTCGAAGAAATACTCGTTGGTCCGCGCGTTGTACTCGATGAAGCCGGGGACTTGTTGCAGTTGATCCAGCACGGAGTCGATGTCCGAATCGGAGGCGAGCAGGGCCAGTCGCGTCCCCGGCAGCGTCTTTAAGGTGGTTTTGTAGGTCTCGTGCCTCGTCCCCCCGACGTTGAGGATTATCCTCTCGTTGTCGTCAAACTTGCCCATCGCTCTGTATCAGACATGACTTGATGAAAGCGGGGGAAGTTGGCGAGTGCAGTCTGAAGGTTTAACAGCGAGCCTGACGCGCACACACCCACAGTCCTGTTCACAAAAGCTCCGGGATTTTGGCCGCCGTGCGCAGCATCTCCGATTTCACTCACCCGTCGCTGTCGTATCTTTTGGGGGGGGCGAGGAGGACATCCATCTTTTGTTGACGGATATCTCACAGAGACATAAGGAGTCTGTTTGTATCCCGCTATCTGTTCAGTCAGCCGGTCGGTCAGTGCTGGGAGTGATGAATGATCTCAGCCGGTGGCTCCAAACAGACTGAGCTCCTCATGCCGTTGCGCGTCTCCGGCGTCCAAGACGCACAGCCGCTCGTCATCGTCGGGCTCGTTACTTAAAATGTATAACGCAGCACCAAGATTCCAAGAGTGATGTAGACACCTTACACATTATCACATGATTAAAGTCACCCATTGTGGCACCGCCTCACTCTTTGCTTCAGAAAATCAGGACGTTGATCTGCACCCGTCTTCCGTGCCGTCACGGTTTGGACTCAATAGAGGAAATTTCCACCCAGGAAAGAAAATGAGCCTCCAGGAGGCTTCAGTTTCAGCACAGATCGCACAGCTCGCTGTGAGTGAAGGTTTAAATACTCCCATCTACGAGGACTTCATGTGTCTTTATACAGAGGCAACACCACAGGGACACCTGTTGTAACGGTTTGTCTATAAATGTGTGCAGATGAATGAAATACTGACCTTAAAGAAGACATCTGTCCTCCTGACAGCACATCACACGCACAGTAGCGAAAACACGTGACGCGTGTTTTAAACAATTAAATAAGTATTAGTTTAGTCATAACTGTCAACTAAACAGGAGAATAACAGGGACCGACACACAGACAGTAATCATGTAACCAGGGCACCGATTAAAGCTTTAGTGCGTAAAGGGCAGGCTGGGACGGAGGAGCTGATCTGTCCTCTGCCAAGTGAACCACAAAACCAAAACTGTGTTAACAGTGGCAGAAGAAGCAACAACAGCTGTCTCTGTGCATTGTACAGGTGTTTTCTTGATTACAAAATCTAGCTGGACAGAGACAGTTATGGCTCAGATACTGAATAAAACCCGCATAGAAATTGTTTGTTTACAGCAGCACTTAGTATGTTTGTAAATGAAAAGCCAAAGGAAGGACTTGACATTTATATCACACAAAGGAGCGTTTTTATGTTTTCTTTACAAAGGACAAGAAAATCTCTGCACAATCCCGACAAAGAAACAAAGTGACCAGCGAGAAAACTGAAGGGAGTAACTTCCTTTCATAATCAGCTTAATAGGTGTCATAAAAATTGGGTTCTGTTTTTTTTTAATATACATTTTAAAGTGATGGTAAATGGTAAATGGCCTGCATTTGTATAGCGCTTTACTCAGTCCCTAAGGACCCCAAAGCGCTTTACACTACATTCAGTCATTCACCCATTCACACACACATTCACACACTGGCAATGGCAAGCTACATTGTAACATTGTAGCTGCCCTGGGGCGCACTGACAGAGGCGAGGCTGCCGGACACTGGCGCCACCGGGCCCTCTGACCACCACCAGTAGTAGTGCAAATAATACTTGACAACGTTCAGTGACATACAGTTATAATATAAAATTCATATTGTATAATCGTCTGGGATAATTGTGATTGCAAACGATCCAGTATCGTGCAACTCTGCATGTAGTTTTCTTTACTCTGATATAAAACTCTGTGTAGCATTTTCCTTTACTACTTTTATGTTTTTGATGTATTCTTTATTTATTGATGAAAGCAAACGAGGCCCACAGTACTGGCCCTGGACAGCTGTCTCAGACTCACCAGTCTGTGAGCATCCTTCTACGTCAAAGCCAACACACAGAACTGGTTACCACTGCAGCTGTGTTAGTAACTGTGTAACCGATGTATTAGTTCCCATCTTCAACCTTTGAAAAAAGGACCCTCAAAGGCCTGAGACCTAATCACAGCAGCCCACTTTACTCAGGCTGCGATTGAGTCTCCGATGCGTGGAGTAGTAACATCAGTAGTACAACTTGTAACAAAAGTACCATAGTACTTCATGGTGTGAACAGAAGTCGTAGCAGCAGTTCAAATATAAGCTGTATATGTACTTTAGTGTCAAGGTAAAGTACACTGTTGCTTATTCATAAATTATTTGTGATGTTTTTGCATCAGGTGACAAACATCAGTGACAAAACCAAGAAGTTTCCTTTTCCTCAGCGAAACTTTCAGCCAGGAGGTTTTACAGCTGAGACTGCCGTCAACCAGAAGGCCCGCCGTCGTCTCCCCAGAGTGCACGAGCAGGAAACAGTGACATCTTTCAGGAATCCAAGCACAGCTCAATCAACAAGTAGACACAGCAGCTGATTTGCCTGTAATTACATGCATCATTATTCCCTGATGTACGGCTGTTCAGTGAAACTCTGAGTAACCGAGTTACTCTCCGTCTTCATCACATCTATAAAATCTGGGATCAGAATGAAACACAGAGTATTTTAGTGGGGCTCATGTTGGTCTCTCTCATGGTTTTAATTATTTTTGTAACAAAATTAACTGGACCTAAAGTGGCAGGGGGAGCTGATCTAGAATCCTAACTGTATTAATAGCACTGCAGTTAATTTAGCTTCTAACTGCACTGGCAGATAGAGGGGGAGGAGCTCCAAACAAGTGACTGTTGACCAGAAGTGGAGCGAATATTTCCAACAGAGCTCTTTATGAACCCCTGTGAACGATCACCACAGCAGGAAAACATTCAGCACACTGTAGCACATCAGTCAGTAACTAACACGAGACACAAACACCAAAGGACAATCAGACCTCGTCTTATAATTACTACTAATTACTTACTACTTCTAATTCTACATAGTACAGGATATCCCATAGTATACTATCAAATGTAGTCAGCTCTTCTCAGATTTGCAAACCTCATTTCAGGATAATGTTACCTTCAAAATCAACTTAAATAGTTGGATGACCTAAGAATAATAATAATGACAGATTTTAATATAATGCACCAGTTTTAAGGTGGACTTGAATTATCAATCCAAAGGGTCAATCGTGTTGACCAGAAGTAGAGAACAACTTGTGAGGAAGGAGGAGAAAAACACACAGCATTTTTTTCAGTCTCTCAACCCTTTTGGAGGCAGTCGGCCAAATCATTAAGCACTTAAAGTGGCATTATTCAATAAGGAAAGTGAACAAACACTGCTGCTCCAAACACCTTGACTAGAAGCCAAGTGGTAACTGTGTTTACTTTAAAGTGTTCTAATTCATGCAAACTCTCTCTTTATTGTGCATTTCTCAGGTCAAGGGGCTTTGCGAGAATTTGGGGGTTGGTTTAGGGCACGGATGGCTTGGGGATAGAAGCTCCTCTTGAGTCTCTCTGTCCTTGCCCGGATGATGCGGAACCTTCTGCCGGATTGCAGAGGTTGGAACAGTTTGTTGCCAAGATGGGACGGGTCCTTCAGTATCTGCGCTGCTCTAGTCCGGCATCTCCTGGTGTAGGTGTCCTGAAGTGGGGGGAGAGCAGTCCTGCAGCAGCGTTCTGCTGTACGGATCACTCTCTGGAGAGCTTTTTGGTCCTTGCTGGTCCTTTTGGTCCAGCTGTTTCCATACCAGGATGTGATGTTCTGTTATGGAAACAGCTGTGTCAAGGACAAAAAAAGCTGTTTGGAGTTATTCGGAGGTCAGTTTTAAGTAATTCAACTAACAAAACTCAAACAAAGAATAATCCTCTGAAATGTTCAGGCACAAGGACTGAAAATGTGTGAAAAAGCAGCCAATGTCCAAAGGAAAACTTTGAAAGATTTGAGAACTGCGGCTCAAGAAGACTTAAAAAATGACCGCAAGGTCTGGCAAACAAAAAGAAATGCGGGGCACAGTACTGTACACTATATAGTGAATGTGGTTTTAGGACAGTGGGCGTCGGCTTTGCCTGGAATTCTTATTGATCACCACCAGAGGTCGGATCAGGTCACAGACTTTAAGAACTCTTCCTGTGATAACAGTTCTCATTTTCCACAATGTGCCTTATCCCATTTCAATTAAACACAGGCTACTGAGTTCTGAATGTGGGGAGTTGAGACCCTTTAATGTTTTGCTAATGAGGCTGATCATCATATAATTTGAAGCATTGGGCACAGCAGTGGGGTTCAGACATCAGCCATCCCTGATGATGCAGGAAGCAAGCAGCATACAAAGCTGGAGTCTCCATCCCCTCCTTGCCAGTAATATCTTTACTAAAAATAGAGCAGCCAGATTGCTGATCTTTATCAGGAACTGGACAGTTTAAAAAAACAGGGTCTGCTGAGAGGCCAGCGTCCTTGGTCAGCTGCAGAATCAGACCCGCTCGGGGCTCGCCACCCAGCCTTGGGGTATGGTTACAGTTTCTGTTTTCTAGCAAAGAAAATTGAAGAATTTGTTTTAATGTCTCATTTTTTACCTGCTTTGAAAATAATCCCAGAAACATTTTTAAGGCAACGGCAGCAGGAAGTCTCCTCACTGAAAACACAACAGTAGAATATAAAAAGGACAGTAGTAACAGAAATGTAAGCCTGAACACTTCATAGAATACAAAATAGGAGACAATAAGTATCACAGTGTGAGTTTCAAAGAAACGACAAGGATTGTTGAACTGGCGCCACAAAGGCAGCGGTCCAGTCAGACAGAGAGCTTTCTGCCCTTTCACTCTGAACTTTCAGTGCTGTTCTGTCTGCTGGGATCATATCTGATGAAGCGCAGCACCTCTGCCTCCATCCCCAAGCTCCGACAGCACCATCCTGCTGCCTTTGAACGCATCCTGGGACCAAAAGAAAACGTCTCTGTCTGAAGCCTAAAATAGAAACACTGCCATTTCACGTGGCGCTTCAAATAATGACAATAAATGAAGCTTGCAAGCTTGTGTTATTTCTGATGTGACACGGTGACCTGCACCGCAGGAATGCAAAATTATCTCAGCCAAAACACCGCATGCCGTTGTCATATATCTGCTTTAACTGGTACTCTTGTGTTTGAGCTTTTTTAAGGCTGAGAGACTCGGGAGAGACAGAAATGATGAAAAAGAAGCCGACAGTTAGTTTATAGCATGAACACATTTCCTATAATCACCTTCATTGGACTCTTCATGCAGATCCTCACAGCTTGCTGAACATCCGTACTGTGAGTCAGGCTCAGGTCTTGATGAAGTGTTTAAGTTTCTAATGTCATCTGTGACAACAAGCAGAAAGTCAAATTGTTTTTCATTTGAAGCAACATGTCTCGCAAACAAAGTTATCTTTACCTTCAAAACAGCTTTTATCCTGGAGGCCAAAGAACAAATATACTAAATCCATTTTTTTATTTATACGTATTCATTTATGGTACTGGTAGCCAGCTTACAATTAACAGCAACTTGGGAGTCTGTATGGGAAACAGTCAGAGGTCAGTCATGCTGGAGTATTTCCTCTGAATCTCTTGTGCGTTGTAGGAATTAGGAACAAAAACGCCAAACCAACAAACAGAGATGTGATCACAGGAAGTAAATATGGTGAACCTAATGCTATCAGTAAGAGTTCTCGCTGCATGAAAACATAAACACCTGTCTTTACTACCAAGCAGTCATACATTCAATTATTCCCAGGTGCATTTAGCTAGCAGTTAAAGGAATAGCATTAAATTATTATGAAAAAAATGAGGATGGGAGAAAAAAGCCAGCGACGCACAGCCGTCAGCTCAGGCGCTACAGAAGCACCAAAAACGAACACAGCAAGAGCGACAAGGACCTAAAAACTTGAATGTTTTGGATGCTAAATGGTAAATGGATGATTCTTCTTTATATTTTCTAAACCCCCAAAGAACTCACAGTGCATTTTGTGATGTTTCATGACAACATGCTGGCATCAGCTTGTTATGGTGTCACTGGGATGTAAGACACCGTATTGAAAAGATAAAAAGGGGTTGTTCAGCTCTCTCCATGCCCTTTTATATCACATACTCAATACGGTTTCTTGAAAAGGTTTTTTTCAAGGTAAACTTTAACCTTGGGCACTAACAGTGAGTGTCAAGATGAAATGCTTAGCCAACCTAGGTACTCATGTCCCCCAAGACCCAGAATATTGCTGTGACCCATAAAAGCTCGTGTGTACAAGGTCTTCAATAATCAGGCCCCATTTTATCTTAATGACCTTGTAGTACCATATCACCCCATTAGAGCACTTGGCTCTCACACTGCAGGCTTACTTGTTGTTCCTGGAGTATTTTAAACCCCCAACCGGTCGCAGCAGATGGCCCCGCCCCTCCCTGAGCCTGGTTCTGCCGGAGGTTTCTTCCTGTTAAAAGGACATCACAGCTGAAATCGATTTCTTGAAATCTGTGGACACTAGACTGCTAACAAACAGATAAACCAACAACAAAAATGACTAAAAGCAGAACCAGCAGCCTCTAAGACAGCTGGAATAGTGGAGCGCTGTAACATTATCGAAAGTGGAATTTGTTCCAGGTCAGACGTCGACACGTACAGTCAATTTTTCAAAGTTTGCAGTTTGGTGCAGTGTTGGGAAATAATGAAGCAAGACTACATCCACATGTACACAGGTAGTTTTTTATAACAGGTGGTGATATGACCCTGATCGCTGGCCACTCAGAAGCCTCCGGACAATCACACAGTCTGATGTCAAAAAGGAGTAACAGGCGCACGGCTGCTTCCTTTGTCTGCATGTAAATGTAGAGACAGAGTTTCTGAAAATCTTCAAAATCTTCCTGTTTTCAGTGACCTAAAACACACTTAGCATGTGAACAAAAGGCTAGATAACAAAATCTGAATAACTTCAGGTTACTTTGCTTTACATTTCATTCATTATGTAAAAGTAACAGGTTTTTAGTTGTATGTGTTTGATGTGATAATGGAACAATCAGAATTCACGTGAAGCTGCAATATTGACTCGTCAGTTAGCTACATTTTAATGCATTGCATATAAACTCAGTACTTGTTTTCTTTCTTTCTTTCATGTTTTTGCTAACATGTAATATATAAGCTTGCATTACATCAGAACCACTAGCTGATCTCTGCACAGGGACCTAAACCGTCAGCTAAGCAATAATTATTCATTACACTCCACACAGCACAAAAGCAAAAATCCACTGTGTTAAAAACACGCTTAACAAAAGTTGAACAAATTATGTCGATTATATCTTCAAATGAAGATAAGAAAACCTGACTGAAACATTTCAGTTCCACATACATCCACTTTATAAATGCTCTAACTGAGAATGCTTTCAGTGTGATTAAAAGTCCAGTGTAGCCCTGAAGGAAGCTGTGAGGGAATTAGTTCTGTGCACAGGTCGTGCTGTACTTTTAGCTTCTGTCTCACAACTGTGGAATACAGTCATTAAAACACACGCACACACACACACACACACACACACACACACACACACACACACACACACACACACACATTATCCTGCTAACCACAGGCTCTTGGATGGAATTAGGCAGAAATCCCAGTGGAAGAAAACTGAGCTGATTAAATGTTGCTTTCCTAATTGAGAGAGCCGGGCTAATTTGCAATGAATCCCAGACCTTTTTTCTGTGCTGCATGGGAGGAAGTTGTTAATAAACTTTGTTATGTTTAATTATAAGTTTCGATTAGAAGAGGAGGTTCGTATCACCAGGATGCTTCTGAGAAGGGTCGTAAAGAGGTCTGTTGTACTGGAACATTTATTGTTCCCCATGTAATTGTTTTCTGTTTGACTATCCATAAATAAATAGATCCTTTTTTAAATGCATTAAATAAATAGAAAACTACGCACACCCAGTAAACAGTGCTGAGCCCTTTTGCCTTTGCTGTAACTATGTTCCTGTGGCTCCATCTCCAGGTAGTGCTTTGACATTTCGCCTGGAATGACCTCATTGATACTCGCTGACTGTGCGTCTGCATCTTTTACTATAATGGCTGAAACAATAACGTTTCATTTGAATGGCACTGACCTTGAGAGCATATTTCACTCTGTAAGGTCTTTTCACCTGTTATTCCTCAAACCTGTGTCTGTGGTTGCAGCCATGTCCTCTCACTTCTGATCCACTTACAAAGCGTGTTCATAATCCTCTGTCACAGAGAACTTAAACCATCCAATGATTAAAATGGCAATGGGGTGGTTCTGATGTAACTCCACTCTTACCCACAAACACATTTAGTCTGATACAGTTTCCCTTATTTGGGAAGACGGGAGACATACAGGAGCCTGTTCTTCCATGATGGTTCCTCCTCTTTCTTGGGTTTCTGCTGCCTGAAGTATCAGAGTTCGATTCCCACCGGGTACCCAGTAAGGGTCCTGGCTAGACCCCCACATGCTAAAAGAAACCCAAGCCCGGGAATGTCTGCAGCCTGTCCACAGCTCGGACACAAGCACTTCACTACATTATACATTCCCTACATGTTGTACTCTGTGTAATTGTGTATGTGACAAATAAGGGTTGTATTAAAAAATAAAAGGTTGTTTTTATTCACTGAGCACTTGGTTGGTTGGGGCCATCTCCAAAGACAAAGAGGAGTTGAAAAGGGTGCAGAGAGAGTTGAGGGGACTGATAAGGAATGGGAAGGATAGCTACAGGCAGAAGATGGAGAACCAGCTTCAGCAAAATAACGTTGGTGAAGTCTGGAGAGGCCTCAGAACCATCTCGGGCCACAAACATCAGAACTCTCTGCCTGGGAGGGATGTGAGGTGGGCAAATGAACTGAATCATTTCTTCAACAGATTTGATTCAGCCATGAGGCAGTCTCCAACATCGGCTGCAGACTCAACCACCCCCACTGCTGCTGTTCCACCTCTGACACCTCAGACACTTCACACCTCCTCTATTCACCCTGCTCACTCCTCCCCACCCCCAACAACAGCATCCAATACACACTCAACACAAGGCTCCAGACTGTCTCTCTCAACCACCCAGGTTAGGAGGGAACTGAGGAGGATTAATGGCAAGAAGGCAGCAGGTCCAGATGGCATCAGCTCGAGGGTCGTCAGGTCCTGCGCGGACCAACTGTGTGGGGTGATGGAGCACCTCTTCAACCTGAGCCTGAGGCTGGGAAGAGTCCCACAGCTCTGGAAAACCTCCTGTGTTGTACCAGTGCCAAAGACTTCACGCCCCAAGGACCTCAACAGCTACAGGCCGGTGGCTCTGACATCCCACCTGATGAAGACCCTGGAGCGGCTGGTCCTGGCTCAGCTTCGGCGCCTTGTGAGCTCATCACTGGACCCACTTCAGTTTGCCTACCAGCCTGGCATTGGAGCGGATGATGCCATCATTCACCTCCTACATCGCTCCCTCGCTCACCTGGAGACCGCTGGGAGCACTGTGAGAATCATGTTCTTTGATTTCTCCAGTGCCTTCAACACTATTCTTCCCTCGGTTCTGAAGGACAAGCTGGAGAACTCTGGAGTGGACCATCACCTCACTACCTGGATTTTGGACAACCTCACCGACCGACCACAGTATGTGAGGACTCAGGGCTGTGTGTCGGACAGGGTTGTCTGCAGTACGGGGGCCCCACAGGGAACGGTTCTGGCTCCGTTCGTCTTCACCATCTACACTGCAGACTTCTCCCACAACTCCACCCAGTGCTTCCTGCAGAAGTTCTCTGATGACTCTGCTATAGTCGGCCTCATCACTGATGGGGACGACAAGGAGTACAGAGAACTGACTCAGGACTTTGTGGACTGGTGCCAGCTGAACTACCTCCAGATCAATGCCAGTAAAACCAAGGAGCTGGTGGTAGACTTCCGCAGGCACAAACATCCTCCACTGCAACCACTGAACATCCAAGGTATGGACATTGAGACTGTGGACAGCTACAGGTACCTTGGTGTTCATCTGAACAACAAACTGGACTGGACTCATAACTCAGACGCCCTCTACAGGAAAGGGCAGAGCAGACTGTACCTGCTGCGGAGACTCAGGTCGTTTGGAGTGGAGGGCCCACTCCTGAAGACCTTCTATGACTCTGTGGTGGCCTCAGCCATCTTTTATGGTGTGGTCTGCTGGGGCGGCAGCATCTCTGCTGGGGACAGGAAGAGACTGAACAGGCTGATCCGAAGGGCCAGCTCTGTTCTAGGATGCCCTCTGGACCCAGTGGAGGTGGTGAGTGACAGGAGAATGGTGGCTAAGCTGTCATCCCTGCTGGACAACATCTCCCACCCCATGCATGAGACTGTGACAGCACTGAGCAGCTCCTTCAGTGGGAGACTGCGGCACCCACGGTGTGGGACGGAGAGATTTCGCAGGTCTTTCCTCCCCACTGCTGTCAGACTCCACAACAAAGACTTTAACTGATCATACACACACATCCACAAATGTGCAATAACACAAATGTGCAATAATCTTTCTGGCATCGTTGTATTTTTCACTCTGTTGTATATAGCATTTGTATTCTATTTTTATCCTATTGTATATTTTATTCTATTTTATTCTACTGTATATAGTATTCTATTTTTATTCTATTCTGTACAGTTGTGTACTGTATTTATTCTTATTTTATTTTATTCTAATTGTCCTTCATAACTTTTGCACTGTCCACTTCCTGCTGTGACAAAACAAATTTCCCACGTGTGGGACTAATAAAGGTCATCTTATCTTATCTTCCTGATGTATTCGTGGATGTTCATTGCCTCATCCTGTACTGTGGTGCTGACACTCAAAGTACCCGGCCTCCTTCCTTCCACTTAGCGTACAGTCTCAGGGTGCTGGACTTGGGGTGAAACCCTCCATGCATGGGTTGCATTGACAATCCAACACAATGGGCAACACATTGAACACATTTTATAAGTGGTCAGAAACTTGTAAATAACCATGAAAGAATAAAGTTACGTTGAAACCAAGCACACCATTGTTTTTCTTGTGACATTACCAACAAGTTTGATGTGTCACATGGCCCTCTTCCTATTGAAAAAACAAAAGTTGTATCCAAGATGGCCGACTTCTAAATGGCCACCATGGTCACCACCCATCTTGAGGAGTTTGCCCCCTCACATATACTAATGTGCCACAAACAGGACTTTAATATCACCAACCATTCCCATGTTATTACGGTGTATCCATATAAATGGCCCACCCTGTACAAGCCCCAAAATGTATTTTGTAACGTATTCAGAATACGTTACTCAGTGAGAGTAACGTATTCTGAATACTTTGGATTACTTAATATATTATCATGCTTTTTACAACTACATGAATGTACTGTTGCTGTGTGATTTATTACTATTACTGAAGGTTACTCTCCATACCAATACCAAGTAGATGTTTAAATCTTAATATAAATGAGTAACAGTAGGTGGACATTAGGTAAGGCTGCACTTTTTGCAGCGATCTCGTATAGAAAACTATTCCGCGCGTATATAAAACAGGTCCGCGGCTCCGAACCGTAGTAAAGGGACCTCTGGCTAATACGTCGGGTTCGTGTCGGGCTCGTAGCCGAAAACTAGCTTTACTTTGTTGTCTGGGTCAACTTTGCTAGCGAGAGACAGAGAGAGGCGTTGAAAGGCTGCTCCAACCGAACTTATTGTTTCAGAGGAAAACACGAACACAGTGTACAGTCGAGTCTTAATAGCTTACTTACAGCTGGGCTCGTCAGGTTCTCTTCTTGGCTGCAGTGGTTATTATTATATTTACATGCTTCCAGCTCCCGTTTTTGCTCGGTGACAGCTCGTACTTTTCCTTTTTCTCCCTCCCTCGCTCACAGACACATCACGGGTATGGCAGTCCATTCTCCCTGCAGCACGGACTACACTGCCCATCAGGCTACATGCTTTAGGGCTATGCCTGTAACACTCTGCCTGTTGCATTCATATTAAATCATTTTTGTGAATAATTTTTTTAAATATTTCTTCACATCATTATGCGGACTGCAAGTAGGGGTGACATGGGCAGCGAGATTGAGCCACAGGCATTAGAGCCTCTTAATGCGTGTTTTGTTTGGGGCGTGGAAAGCAAAAATAGAGAGAGCATAGCCTAATATATGAAACAGGAAAATGCCGCCGTGTAATCCATTTATTTCAGCAAAGTAACTGTATTCTGAATACCACCTTTTTAAACGGTAACTGTAACGGAATACAGTTACTCATATTTTGTATTTTAAATACGTAACGGCGGTACATGTATTCTGTTACTCCCCAACACTGACTGCCGGGGCCTGGTGCTGTCCAACTCTTCATACTGGAGACCCTTTCTTGAATGTCTCCCACTGTGATGGTTACTGGACCCTGTTCAGGGAGGTTGCTGTGGTCTGTTCTTAGATCCACTAGCCACTGAGCATTGCTGTTATGGGTTGCGTCCTTCTCCCATATGCTCTTCCAGTATTGCTCCGTCTCCAGCCTTGCTGGTGCTTTTCTCATATTGTTCCCCTCCCACTGAGAGTACACCTTGGATGGTTCTGTGGAGAACAGCTGGTTTATTCTCCTGCGTTCGATCTCTCTGGTGCATCCCTTCAAGCAGCTGGCCAAGGCTGTGAGTCTTGGCAGCAGGGGCGATTCTAGGATCAGAGCTTTGGGGGTGCTGAGCACCCAGAGAGCTGCCCAGCCAGGCAAGATAAACTTTACATGTCACAATGAGACTTCTTCCCTGTCTCTGTCAGTCCCTGCATCCTTAAATGTCTCCAGTTGTCCCGAGATCTCTCTGACTGTCTTCTTGGTGCATTTAAACCCCTGTTCCTCCCTGTCCTCATCGTCTGTTGTCTTCATCTCCGCTATCAGTCATCATAATTTTACCCTCTCTGTGCAAGTCTGCAAATTTCTTTATTAAATCATAAGATTCTTAAATTCATCAAGTCTCTCTGTGCCTGGGTCCTCGTCACAAAACATGACATCACTGTTTTGTACATTTTAACACAATTTAATCCCCACATGTGTGAAAGAAAAGCAAAACACTTTTTTTAAAGTCTGTAACAAAACCATCAAATCTGATAAAGGTTATTAAAGTGCTGCTAAAGAAGGATGGATTGGATTAAAAATAATACATATCCTAACCTTAATTACTTTACTGGGGGAAAATGATGAATGATGATCATAGTGAGTAAGAAGTAAACTGAGTGCATTTTTTGGACAGAGATTCACTTTTAATGTGTATGTATAATATAATACAGATATATGAAAATAGACTCCAAAAATAGAGTCCTTGAAATGTACAAATTATTGATGAAAAAAATATAAAAATGGAGGCAACTGTGCCTATGGTACAATGTATGAAAATATCTTTACTGCAGATACTACCATGGCTCTGCAGATTTATTTCTTTTATTTTAACCTGTGTCGCCTCACCTTGAAGTTGGCAAATACTTTTGGTGGTCAACTCTCAAGCAGTTTAATAGTTTCTGTTGTGCCTGTCACTGTTCTCTGTCTGTTTCCTTACCTGGTTCTTCCTGACCTTGTACTTTCTCCTCACGTCCCCCTCTTTCCTCTCTCCCTCTTTGGACCCACAATCATACACAAATAGATTTTATTCAATTAGATGAAAAAATTACATTAATATGAAAAAAAAATATTAAGATCACTAACAAAAAATCCTCTCTCAGTGTACTTTCAACCAAAAGGCAAATAACCAAACCACATGTACATCTAAAAAAAGATATAAATATTGAAACACTGATCCAACATTATTCTTTATTGACGGATCATTTGTTCTTACACTCTTACCTGAATGTGGCTCCTGGGTTTAATATCGGCACATATGACAAAATAAGCAGCTTCTCTCATTCCATTTCAAACAGGACGGTCAAATGTCGCTGATTTTACTACAGAGTAGGACGGATTGTAGGGTAGCAAACATAGTCGGGAAACACTTTTTTAACCCAGCAGGTTACCTGGGTGTAATGTTTTTCAGCTAAAAAGAAACATGGCCTGACTCCTACCTAACTATATAAAGGGTAACTGCAGGTTAAATGCAGCTAATATGTCCTGTTTTAAGCCAGGCACTCCACCTCCGCTCCGCTGCGTCTCAGCCACCATCGCTCTGGCAGACAGGGCGCTAGAGCCAGAGCAGGGGAGAGCTGGAACAAACCATTTTGGGAGGGGGGGGGGGTATCTATACTTTTGTTGTTAAAATGTTACGTCTCAACCAAGGACTGTATGCTTTTTATATTTTTGTGTGTCACACAAACAGCAAATATTGTCAAAATAAAGTGAGAAATCTTTGGGGGTGCTTTGATTCATTTTTGGGGGGGCCGAAGCACCCCCCAAAAATGGGCTAAAATCGCCCCTGCTTGGCAGTTTTATATGTGTGTGTCGCACCATTGATGAAAACTTCTTTATAAGTGACATGAAGGCGAAAACATCAATGAATATGATCATTTCATATTCATTGAAACTCCGAAAACAAGCAGAACCAAAGAGTGACTTTGAAATATTTTTATTTCGTTCTAAGCCGAGCCAAGTTTAACGACTCATCAGACACACAAAACACACAACCTTCAATACACAAATGTTAATATGCATAATAGGAACATAACAATATGAAACATGTAAGTAGGTAGGTTAAGGCAGACATTAGTGCTTTCCAAAATGTGATGATGAGTAGTTGGTGTCAGAACTGTGACAAAGACGTCTTGTTTTTTTATTTCTTCACATGTAAGGCAAAGTCGTGCTTTGGTCTGACAACAGACACAGTAAAGACCACACTCAGGGCAGCCTCTATTATTTCAAAGTCATTCAATTCATTTTACTACATCGGCATTAGTCCCACATGTAGCACATTTAGATGCAAACCACAGACACATGCTTAATATGACCATAACTTCATCTGTGAAAGTACTACTTACTATTAGCTCAAGTCAGCAAACAGGCAGAAGAGAAGCTGCCTTCAAACTACTGAGAACCCAAAAACAGTCTGAGGTACACAGGAGCCTCGTCACAGTAAGCTCTGACTATTAAAATGTCATCAAATAAATATTTAAATAAATAACAGCAAGAAGAGGTAAAGTGATGACTCGTGCTGACAGAAATGAAATATAAACGTTTCTATCACACCAGGTGATGGTCATTGTTCACAGACAGAAAAACAAGTGGCGTGCATTCACTGCGTACACACAAGGAGGTCAAACATGCAATGTTTTCATGTATAAACAACTTTCCACACGTTGGACATATTTTTAGTTCCAAAAGGATCCAGCGGCAGCACCTGGTCATTTCCATTAGCACAGAAGGGATTAATCGACATTTTCTTTGTGGGGAAGAAATCCTGAAACTACCAGACTCTGCACGAGCGGAACCAAACCCAGCTGTCCAATCACAACTAGGCCGAAAGCAATCTGAGGGTGGCAGCACAGCCCTGCACTAGAGTCCGGTCGTCCTGCTTCATGGTGAGAACAACAAGCTCACAAGCTTTGTCTCTGCAGGCTGAGCAAACAGCCGGCACAAGCTGCCCACTGGTCGGTAAACACAACACGTGTTTGTGTTTAAATATTCAAGTAAGAGCAAAATTAAAATGAATGTCAGGAATAGATCTGATCGGTGTATAAAAACGACTGATGACAAAGCTTAAAGAAACTGCTGTCTCTTATTTTCTCTACAGCACAAAGAAGAGAAGCCGAATGTGCTGTGGCTGAGTTTGTACAGGCGACAGGATGCAGACAAAGTTAGACAAAGCTGCGAACCATCACTGACAGACTCTGTTAGGATGCAACAGGATGAATTTAAAAAACATTTTAGGAACATGGAAACTCTTTAATGGGAATCCTGCTCTACAGGTCTGCAGGTAGCTTTGAGCCTCATTGAACCTTTTACCTTGTATATATATCAAATGTTAACATTGCTGCAAACTGGCATCATTGACTTTATAAGCTGAACTGACTACAAGCTAAACCTTGAGTGTCTTTGATGCTAAGATTTTTTAAATTCATGGTGGAGCTGAAGAGAATCACCATCTTTGGGAACATGTTACCAGGCTTTCTTTTCCTACAGACTCTATCATACGTCCTCGATGAATATGCAGACAGGCTTTTGGGAAACATCTGAAGCATTTTTAAAGAATAAATATTTGTAATAATGTCACATTTCTACACAGTCCAGGTTCATTCAGGCCTGTTGCGTCGCCTGAGGCCGGACACGAGCTGCTCCGCTCCAATCTCCTCAGCGTTTGTCTCACGTGAGGCTTCTAAAGAGGGTATGAGCTCCGAGTGTTCCCACCCTCCTTCCTCCTCTTCTTCCTCTCTGTCACATTCCTCCACTGTTTCGTCTCCATCATATTCCTCTGGTCTCACTTCCTTCGTCTCTTCACCTTCTGCTTCATGTTTAATGTCTGAGTGCTCTTCATAAACTCTTGCAGCAGGCTCTGCTTTCTCGCTGGACGGCTGCTTGTCTGAAGTATCACTTGCCCCAAGGGACTCAATCAGGTCGTCCAGATTACGCTCACCATCTGGAAAAAAAGAAACTGATTAAAGAACAACATTTCTTCCTGTGCACATACCAGAGTGCCAGCAATAAGCTTTATGAGTCAGGACTACAAATAACATTGTATGTTCCACTCAAAGATATTTTTGTGACCAGTTCAACACCTCGACTTACTCAAGTTTGCCAAAAATTTACAGCAAAGTTGTAGCAAATTTACTGAACAGTATTTTTTATTTTGCACCTAATGTGTGTGTGATAGGAGGTGCGGCACAGCTAGAGCTTCAAATCTCCGCCCTCTTTACTCTGCGTGTTTAGAGCCCCACATGTTTTCATTACTAACATTATTGAAACACAGCAGAACTGAAGTGAACTTGATGACAGGAGGACCAAAACCTGCAGATATCTTGTTTTTCCTTTTACAGCCAGCAGTGGATTTCAGTGTTACAGCTCTCCGTGCCTTTTCTCAGCAGTGTGCACACAGAGCAACTTCTGCTTCTCACTTCCTGTGAAAGGTGGTGTCAGTCAAAATGCAGCTATAGCAGGGCCGTATTAGTGCGTTCGATTGTGTGGCTGCTGGTTAAATTCATATGCACAACATTCCCAATCCAAGCCGTCCTCTTTGCATTTGACAAGACAAAGACAAACAATTTTACAAGCCAGAAGTGAATTGAGTGCTGTCACTCAGTTTCACTATTTAATTTGTAGTAATAATAATAATGTTACAGGGTCGCGGCACAGAATTCAGTTTCAGGCTAAGAAAGAAAACAAGACGAGATCAGATTCCTAAAAAAAGTATCTGCTATGATGGCATTTTGTTGCTGCGTCTATAAATGTCCATGCTGCGATGATGCAGGGGATGACAGGTCTCCATCGGCGCACACAGCACCGTCAGCTCTGAGCGTAGTATTTCTGCTTCCACACATCACATGTCTGAAGCACTTTGTGATCTTTTATCTATGAAGGTGCTATGTGAATAACATTTTACTGACTTTTATTCAGCCTGCTTTCATTTCTCTACACTTCTGTAAACACACTGATTTCAGAGTGAAACGTGCATTTTTACTCTGCTTGCTCCCTCATTTGGTCCCCAGGTTGCTCGTGGCAGATTGCTGTTCATTAACGAAATAAACTAGTTACATTTGTTTGTTTCTAAATGTGTGAACGAGAGACTGGCCCCACTCTGTAGCTGAGACACGCCTGCCTCTGGCACAGCATAGCTATTCATCGCTGATGAAAGATGATCGCAGACTGACTCCATTTTATGTGTCTCGATGTACCAAAGTGGGTTTGAAGGTCACATAAACTCAGTTTTCATTTTGTGGAAGTAGAAACAATGGACAGGATCCAGAGTACGCTCCACCAACACGTGAGACTGTGGAGCCTTCAACTGGAAACTGCTTGGCTGAAACTGGACACCCAGCTGCCATCCGCAGAGATGATGCATGTAAAGTGTGAGGTTTGTGGTCAAACAGCAGAGTGCACACTATAAGGGCTTACAACTAGATCTCAGGGATGTGGCTAAAAATGGTGCAAGAAAAGGCACACAGGCCAAACTGAATCAGACGTGGTTTCTGATTTTCACGGGTGGAGTGGTGGAATATTTTGGATCACACCTTCAGTTTTAGAAAGAAGAACCTGAGGAGAGAGCGACACTAACCAACCCTGCAGCCCACTCTGCTCTGCCGTCAGGTGTGACTGTGGTTGTCAGCATCAACCACCTGATTTTAAAACACAGCCTGTCTTCAAGCCACACGCAGGATGGAAATCGAACAGTGCTGAATGCTGAGTTACTGCAAACCCAACGTTGACCATAAATGCAAAACAGAGAGAAACGTGTCGGCATCACAGTCCTGACCTGCCACGCTTCAGGCACACACATGCCTCTCCGTTCAAAGGAGACCTAGAATTAGACACTGTACACAACACTGATACACTACGGTGACACACTACACTGATACACTACGGTGACACACTACGGTGCACTGCATCAAGATTTCCTCTCATGGACTGATCTGTGCAGGCGCTGATGTAGAAACATTTCTTTAACCAATCAGTGATTTATTCAGACTTTTGCACCTGAATTTATGGAGTTTGTGAACAAACTTAGAAGTGCCTCTCACCATGCGTACGAACAAATGCATACTATCACTACAATTAGTACTACTGTTGTATTATTATTACTGTAATATCTGCTTTGAGTGAGCCTGTATTTCAGCCACAGCCTCTCTTTTAAAAAGATGTCCTCGCTGCAGCGTGGACCATTTTACAAAGCCTGCCTGTGTCACTTTGCCCACTCACTCTTTCTCCTCTGGTGGGTCAGCTCTGCTTATACAGAGACATGTGGGCGTGTCACGTGCAGACAACAGGCAGGTCTAATTCACTAACATGACACGACCGCAAGAACAAAACAGGCTTTGTTAATGAGAACCATTGTTGTCAACAATCAAACATATCACACTCCTTCAAACATCAATGATGTGCAGTAACAGTGTCAATCAAACACTAATAGAGCGTTCTCCTCATTCGTCAGTAAGAACAATAGAAACTGTTTGTGTTTCTATTTTGCACACAATCTGAAAACAGCTACCACACAGTCTAGAGTCAGGTCTGCAACACCTGACAAATTCACTCTGATCACCACAAAGTGACTGAATTATGCTGCACGGTTAAAAACAAACAACCCACTGGTGGCGTGGAGGGGTGGACAGTCCATTCCTCTCTTCTTCATCAGGTACCGAATGGTCTGCAGCTGAGACATGATCTCATTCTTCTGTTCCTGGGCCACCGACTTCACGCTGGAGGAAGAAAAGAGACGAGACGATTCTCACAGGGTCTGTGATTGTGTCATAACGGCCGTTTTATTACATGAAACTAAAGTCAGGTGATCAGCGTTTGTGGAAATGCCTTTCAGACATGGAAACTCCTAAACAGCATCGCTCAGTGTCTGATGCATGTGTGAAAAGGACAAATCAGCACTCGACACGCACACAGGTGATCAGCTCCACGCCGTCCTGTAGACGGGTTAGAGTCATGTTTGAGAGCTGTGTGGGGAACACCTGGAGAAACCTGACTGGGAACGTCACTCACCAGTTGGTCAGCGGGTCCAGCTGGGTAAGGATGGAATTGAGCATCCTCTCTGTCTGTGCAAGCCTCTGTTCCAGCTCGTTCAACTGGTTCTCTGCATGAAAGCAAACACAAACGCACGCACGCGCGCGCACACACACACACACGATGGGGAAACCATGACTGAAACCAAATAAAACGTGCAAACACAAATCCTGACACACACCTGCCTCCATGGATTTTTTGGCCCCTTTTGCAAACTTGTCCTTTTGGGCTTTGTCGTCTGTAGACCTGATCTGGAACAAGGACAAACACGTGACGGCTCAAACTGTAGATGCTATCTGAGACCTGAGGTGCTGCAGGTGTATGTAGTTACCTTCAAAAACTTGTATGCTGCAAACACTCCCACTCCAATGGCGTAGAGCGGCATCAGCGTGAACACGTAGCCCTTATTGCTGCTCGATTTGTATTTGTCACCCTTCAGCTCTTGCTCCACCCGTTTCTTCATCTGCTGCAAGTTCTCCGGGGACTGGCCGGCGCCGTTCATACTGATGGGCTGACCTCGCGCTGGGCCTGCTGACACAACATCGTGACGGACGTAAGAGACACGCTAAGAAACTGCATTCATGGCACATAAGCACCGTTCCAAATCGTTTGTCTTACAGCAGATAGTGAGGTGAGGGTCAGGGGTGTGTCCCAACAAGCTACAGTAGGGGATTAAGTCACATGTTTAAGTAGTACTGTATGACAGTAGAAGGAGTTTTTATAGTGCAATCATCTGCTGTTAAAGGCCTTTCATGCACCACCCTGCTTTTACAGCCTTTCATAGTTTACTTAGTGTGATAGTTCATCTCTAAACAGCTGCTTTCAGGCTGTTTCCTGACAGGTGACACACAAATGTCAGCATCACATTTTATGGACTGGATTAGAACAGCACACAATCATAATCATGAAGTGTGATTACTGTGTGAAGGAGTCCAATGAGACTGTGTGTGTGTGTGTGTGTGCAAGCTTCAATAATCATATTTGCTAAAGACCTCCTGCAAACAGAAAAGGTCTCCGAGTCATGATGTCATCACCAGCCGACCCCGTCACACACGTCGTGCAGCATCCTCACACTCTGCTTCCACAGGTCCTCTTGGCACCCTCCCATATGTTTTCTCTACACAGTACACAACAAGTGCTCAAATATGCACATAAGGAACACGTGTAGACGATCAATGTCAAACACTGTGTGCGGCAGTACTCTGCAACTAGAGACTGGTGCTGGGAACCATTTGACCACAGATTTTAACTGACCTCAGTCCTAATGCCGCTTAATGGGGGCAACACACATAATCATCATCATCATACTTTAAGCCACATCTAATGTGCTGCTACATCACCACATCCGTCACCTCTTCCTCTACCACGTGGAAGGTTTTTCAGAGCAGGCTCCTCCATTTACACAAAGCTGTATGAACACAATCATAGTCACGTACACGTGAGCTCAGCAGACTGGAGATTTCAAAAAGAAATTAGGGCGGAGCCAGTTGTCATCCACATTAATGCTGGTACAGATTTGTTGTAACAGTGTCCTACGGGAGCACATACGCTCCGATTTCTGTATCCATTTTTAAATCCTTGTAGGATTGCAACCAAATAAGCTAGCACAATCTTTTTTTTGTAGGACACCAGAGGAGTTTAACGTGCGTCTTATGCATTCAGCATTCGCAGTTTCCTTCCACAAATGTCTTTGTAAAGGCCGCATAATACACGGTCCCAACAACAACAACATTATCATTCAGAAACAGCCTCTGCCGATCTGATCAGCTGTTAATAGCACTTCCTACGTTGGAACGTCATCATGTCAGAACGAAACCCGGAAGGGACGTCATTTCACACGGGAAACTTTCCCCTACTGGGCCTTTCAAAGCTTTACTGGCGTTTTTGACAGTTTCTGGGATGCTGAGAACTTACACTGCACTGTTGGAAACAGTTTGTTTTGATGCTGTTTTGTTGCAAATTGTGCACAATAATGTTTATTTTCATTTTTCCTGCAGTTTATCAAATGAAACTATGAAGATGCTCAGAATAAATTTTCTGTGCTTTGAAACTATTTTATGCAGCTTTTTTTGTATTTACAGTTCTGAGGGATCAAACTCTGAAATTTCTCTAACTAGAAATATGTGTAAACAAACAAAAACGATTTTTGGAGTTTATTGCACTTTTTTGCAATTTCCTGTGGACTAAATGTGTACATATTGTTACAATTTGGGATATACTGCTTGTATTGATGTATAGCAACTTGAAAAGTCCAAAAATGGCACTGCAGCATGTAAAAATGTAAAAATGCAAAGCTCTGGCAGACTTGGTTCTATGGTGGGCTTTAAAGGGTGAACCAATGAACCCTACGACACCACACACACCCAGTCCACACAGACTGACCCCAGCCTGATGGTGGAGTTGATCTCAGGACCTTCGTGCTGTGAGGCAACAGTGCTAACCACCACACCACCAAGTTCATCCCATAAAGATGAATGTAAAACCAGTATGGCACACAGGTTTGACCGCTGCTTACACACGGTTTGATGTTAACGCAGCTATAACACGAGCCGAGCTAGCTTATTAATAAATGAATCTATAGGGGACTGCAAACAGATGAAGGCTGGAGTTTTGAGCACAGTGGAGAAGCAGGCAGGTTTGTGGCTGAGCACAGGATCCAGAGTGTGGAGAACTCATTATCCAGGCAAATAAGGAGTGGGCAGAGCAGTCAAACAGGTTTGAGGGCTGTGAGCAGGTGAAGCTGCAGACTGAGGCGGAGCGCTGGATGAGAGACTGCAGGTTCTGGTCAGACGTGGCTGAGATGATGAACTCTACTTTTACAATCATTATTTCAAACGTGTTTCTTACATTTTTGTAGCTAGCTGTGAGGTCAGTATTAAAATGTAGGCAGTCTGTTTCAGTGCTCTCGTTTTTATCTTTAATCCCACACACTATCCAAAATTTCTTTTTTTAACTCTTCATCATGGTCGTCTTCTTTCACAATGATATGTTTTACATCTGTTAGCTGTTGTGTTACTTGTTATACCCTTTGTTTATTAGGCTTCTGTCCTATTTTAACTATAACATTAACTGTAATGACAAAGATTCAATGAAAATGAACTGAGCTTTATCAAGAAGAAGATGTATGTGCCATTACTGCTGTTGTGGTAGTTCTAGTGTTAAAGTAGCTGCTTTTTTCCTAAGTTGCCATTGGAGGCTTTGACCTGCCAGGGTGTGTCTTGTTGTTCAGGCTGTATTACCCTTAATTGATAGTGGGTGAACTGGTAATTCTAAATGAATGTGAGTGGGAATGGTTGTATGTGTCTGTGTGTTAGCCCTGCGATGGACTGGCGACCCGTCCAGGCCGTACCCTGCCTCTCTCCGTGTGGTAGCTGGGAGTTGACACTTTATGTTACACGTTATCACTTGTATGTAAACAAAAGTTATCAGTTACGAAGACAGCCCTGCATCAAAGACCTTGCTTTAGTAGCTAGGAGACTGTTGCAGTCGCCCACAGGTTACATGGAAGATGCCAACTTGTCTGCAAACTCTTGCTAACGACCAACGAGCAGATGTAAATTTAGAAAAAGAGCGACACAAACCAGAAATGGGGAACCTTGGATTTCAAAGTAAAAGCTGAGGCCAACACATTTTAAAAGGTGGAACTTTTACTCTGAAGGTAAATGGTCTCTACTTGTTACACTTTTCACCGCTGCTAGCCAACTTTGCAGTCGCCATGTTCCCCCTTCACCAACCTGCCAGCGATCAAAGCAATCCTAACTGGGTTTCTGAGACAGCTCTATATGCTTCTTTGCAACCAATGTCACTTTCTCACTGCCACCAAACATTCACCAGCTGGTGGAGGAATGCACATTTTTACCCACTGACTGGTGGGCTCTGGGTCTAGGTGACAGGCCTTCTTCACCTGAGCCTCCAGCATGACACGTTCACACAGTGCACTGACATTATGTGGTTAGCAGTTACATGACTGCAAAACCTGTAACTCTTTTGTCCTCCTCCTACAAATGAGGGCTTTAGCCATTTTTCAGCATGATGTAGCTGGATTTCTCAGGACACACTTTTTGCCCCATTCTGATGTTTCGAGTGAACGTTAACTAAAGTTCTGCAATATTGTAGAAACACATAAATGATGATGAGTAACTGCATGAATACGCAGGTGTGCGGCTAATAAAGGTGCATGTGTATTTTGGGATGGAAGGACATCATTCATTAATAGCCTCCACATCACGGCGTCACGGATGAAGGATGTCACAGACATAAATACACAAACTCACATGTGTGTACAGATCTCCACCAATCACACATCAGATGCACCACTGTCATTTCATTAGGAATAATGTGTGTAAACTGAACCGACCGAGGGTGGATCTGATCACACTTAAACATAAATAAATATATAAATAATGTATAAACACACAGAGAATGTGTAATCACCGAGACATTTCTCCGGAAAATTTAATACACTCGCTTTTTAACCTCGCGATAACTAGTACAACGTGAACCCCCAAAGCAAATGCGGCAATCAAGCCAAATCTCGCGATAACTAGTGCAAAGTGAATCTCAGAGTGCCCATGAACCAGTTGTATGTTCCTACCTTTTCTGCTGTGACGAGCGTCCAGTTTGGCGTCCTTCGCCGCGGTCCCGCTGCCAAAGCCGTACAACCGCGGCAGCACGACAAACATGAAGAGCACGCCCGTGAAAGCCAGAGCGACTTGTTGTGATGTTGACAAAACCATCTTCCCGTGAAGCCGCGGAAGGAAGGAGCAGTGTAGCAAGCAACTAACGCTGCTAAGTGCTAAGAGAGACGCGAAACAGTAACCTCACACAGTCAGGTCAACGTGAAAACTCTCGGTAACGTACATGAGTCCAAAACTCAGCCCGCTGCTCGCTGCAAAACAAGCCTCCCGGAAGGCGACGTTTTCTTCTTCTTTTTCCTGGTTTGGGTGGAGGCTGAAGAATGCACCGTAGTGCATTACTGCCCCCTACAGGAAGACAGATGAATCGCAAACGTGAACAATGTCTCTTGTCTTAATTCAGACATTAAATGAAGCGATATTAAGAGCCATGGTAGTGACAGAGTAATACTTGGCCGAGGTGTTGTATTTTCTTTTTGTAGTAGACTTGTTTTTATTTTGTATTTAGTTTGTGTATTTTTAATTCGGGGTGGGTTACGTTGCGCAGTATCTTAGCTCTTCCTAGGACTGCGCTCTTCTGGACAGAGCTCTGTTCCTGGGATCTGCTGGAGCCACTCGCCTAGTTTGGGAGTCATCGCACCGAGTGCTCCGATTACCACGGGGACCACTGTTACCTTCACCCTCCACATCTTCTCCAGCTCTTCTCTGAGCCCTTGATATTTCTCCAGCTTCTCGTGTTCCTTCTTCCTGATGTTGCTGTCATTGGGAACCGCTACATCGATCACTACAACCGTCTTCTTCTGTTTGTCCACCACCACTATGTCCGGTTGGTTAGCCACCACCATTTTGTCCGTCTGTATCTGGAAGTCCCACAGGATCTTAGCTCGGTCATTCTCCACCACCCTAGGGGGCGTCTCCCATTTAGACCTCGGGACTTCCCGGTCATATTCAGCACAGATGTTTCTGTATACTATGCAGGCTTATATACAGTTTATGTTATAGTTATGGCTTCCTTCCGCTTAGAGTACAGGTGCTGGAATTGGGGTGAAACCCTCCATGCATGGTCAGGAGCTTCCTTGTCTTGATGTCAGTGGCTTCTATCTCCTCCTTTGGCCAGCTTATTATCCCAGCAGGCTACCTGATCACGGGCAGGGCATAGCCTGGATCTTGTTCTCAACGTTCAGCTGACTCCTCAGGACTTGCCTGAACCTTTGCAGGTACTTGGTGGTTGCAGCTTTCTTAGCGGCCTCTTCATGGTTGCCATGTTCCTGTGGAATCCCCGGGTACTTGTAACTGTCCTCTATGTCTGCAATGTTGCCTTCTGGTAGTTCGATCCCCTCAGTTCTGACTACCTTCCCTCTCTTTGTTATTATCCGACTGCACCTCTCCAGTCTGAATGACATTGCAATGACGAAAAAGAATCAGTTTAGAAGGAAACATATCTGGGAAATCATTTTATTTGTCGAACATAATAAGAACATGCTGACCTTCTGCTGAGTTCATGTTTTCTCCAGAAAAAAAAAAATTCTTTTTCAGTTTGAAAGAAGTTTCTGTTGCTATTGGTCGGTTTTTCCTGGGTCCCATCACTACTGCAAAATTCTTTACATTAGTGACAAAAGAGACGATACATTTTCCCACAACCCTTTACTTTGTACAGTAAAATACTGTAAAAACATTTGACAGCATCTTATGATACAAATCCTCATAAAGTACTGTTAAATTTACTAAAACTCTTTACACTGAAGCCTCTTCAGGGAGTTTTTAGGACTTCCTGATAATAATGAACGACAGTCGTCCAGCCTGGAAGTAATAAATGCATGAACTAGTTTTTCAGCGTCACTCTGAGACAGGATATTTCTAACTTTAGAGATGTTGCACAAATCACAACTAAGCTGTTACAACACTGAAAGTAGCCTCTCATAGAGCGCACGTCTCACATTCTCGTGGTTTCTGAGCTGTAATAACAAAGGATCAGTCGTCTCTACCTACATCTCTATCTACATTGCTGCTGACATTTTTATGTTGTTTTCAACCAGTGAAACACATTTCAGCTATACTTGTGTCTTTGAACACACTCGACTTAAAAACCAGTGTAAGGACAGATAAATACATCATGACATAATGCATTTTTCTTGTCATGAAGTGTGAGGCAAGTTTATGTTTATATATAAGATTATTTAAGACCACTCGTTTGTTTGTTTGTTTGTTTGTTTGTTTGTTTGTTTGTTTGTTTGTTTGTTTGTTTGTTTGTTTGTTTGGCATGTCAGAATCAGAATCAGAAAGACTTTATTTATCCCCAAGGGGCAATTAAGATACAACAGAGCAGCATGACATTGAAGATAAGGACAGGGCATAAACAGGCAGTAAGAGTGAGATAATAAATGCACAGAATATACAGTATATACACAGTTTTAACATTAAAGTGACCGAATAGATGAATAAATAACTGTAAGTGACTAAAAGTGAATAAAGTGTCGGCAGTATAAAAGAGCAGCTGACGGGCTGGTCGACCGCACGAGCAGCGACCTGGAACCGGATCTCAGCAGCACTTTGTCTTGTAACTTGCTAATAAAGATTGAAACAAGAAGGTAATAATATGAAAATAACCAAGTAATAACCTGCAAACACAATGTAAGCTCTGTAATATTACACTGAAATGTATGCAACTGCTAACAATATGATGAGCTGCTAATGTTAAAGTAGTAACAAGTGTACATTAGAATTTTAATGTATAGATTTCAAAGTGGTAATAACCTCATAACAATAAGGTAATACTGTTTGATACTATAATAATAATAGGCTAGTATTATTGTAATGCACAGATGGACTCTGTGGGTTGGGATACACCATCATTTGTGCTGTGATAATCAAAGCTGTGCATTATTATGGAAATCTGAAGCAGATCGATGACACAAACAGGTACCTTTGTCAGGCTTCAGTTTGATTGCATCAAAGAAACAATCCACAGTGCAGCAGTCTGCACGGCTTCTAACAGACAACGGAAACAAGCACAGAGTCTTTTATAGATTGTGTATGTGCATCAACCCTGTCCCTCTCACGGAAAGATGTGACTGATTAAAGCAACAGAGCGATGATGCATTTTTTAAATGCACGGATAACCCAGAGCGTTATGCACCTGCCATCGTCACAGAACTAAAACAGAACCTGTACACAGGTAACGTGTGCTGTCAATGATATTTGTATTCACAGATTATACTGAGCCAAAACATGATGCTATGGATCCTCCATTCAGACAGGACAACCTAACACAGAGAAGGCCAGGATCTTCCAATCACAGCATAAGCAGTGTGTGTTATTAGAACAAAACACGAAACTGAAAACAAATTCAAGTTTAAAGCATACAACAAATAAATAATCTTTGCAGTATTTTAATAAGCTATGTGAAAGAAAAAAGTTTAAAGAGTTTTAAAAAGTTTTTAATTATTTGCTTGTTTTCCAAAGTAAAACCACAGAGTGAAGATATTTCACTACATGAAAACACTAAAGTAAATTAACACACTGACAGTCTGAGAGCTTCAATGCAAGTGAACAAGGCCACAGCCTGTTGGTGTTTCAATGAGTGTGTGGATGATTATAAAGGGTTATGGGTCTATTAGGCCATTCACCTCTGAATACAATGTGTTTTAAAAACCCTGCAACAGACGACATTTGTTTTAGTCTCATGATGTGCATACCTCGTATTTCTGTGAGATATGATACAAGTAGCATTGCCATTAATATTGCATCTTACTCAATTATTACTAAAAACTGATGACTTGTGTGATCATTGTAAAGACTGATTCAGATTCAGAAGACTTTATTGATCCCCGAGGGGCAATTGAGAGACTGACCTTGCCGACCGTACATACAATACACAAACATGACATTGGGGAGACAGGTCAGGCTGGGTAGCTGGCCGCACGAGCAGCGACCAGGAACCGAACAATGGAAAATACAAAACAAAACTCTACAAAACTCTTAATACACCATAGAAACACATGACAAGCAACAGGTGAGAGACAGCCCGTGTAGACAGCGCACCCGGGCGTGCAGCATATGCGCTGGTCTCCTTGATCCACTGTCTGCATCGGGAGGGAATAAGCATCGAAGGCATTTGGAAGGGGAGGGGGGATGAGTGTATATCTCCATGTGTGTGTGTGTGTCCAGAGTTCAGCTGAGACAGTGTCCTTCGCCCTGCCAGGCTAAGTAAACAGTCTTCCAGCCAACCCAGGTGGCCTCGCGTAGGATGGGAAGAAAATGTCTAAACACCGTCTGTTATCAGGGTGTTTTTGTTCAGCTCCAGCCTTGAGACCACAGCTGGCGCCGAAGGGATAGCTGCATGAAGTGATGGTGGTTTTTACTTTAGTGCGAACAACTCATGTGAATTTGAAAGCTGCTCTAGCAGTCCCACACTGGTCTCTCAATCTCCTGTTGGAGAGCCACGAGCTTCTCCATTATGTTAACAGTCTTGCGCTCAAAGAGAACTCACGACCGCCGTGAACTTCTCCAAGGTGTGATCCAATTTTCGCTCAGCGGTCTTATTCTGAGTATTCACGGCAGCCGTAAGCTTCTCCAAGATCTTATCCGTGCTGCGTTCAATGAGCCCATTTTGAGAACTCACGCCTTGTCCCATCCCTTCAATCACAGCGAGCAGCCTTGTGAGGTTTTGAACAGCCGATTCAGCTTTCTTTAATCTTCGATAAGCCAGGGCCAAGCCAGCTCCGATCAGCAAGAACTCTGTTATCATGATGTGTTTGTCTTCTCCACAACAACAATCCACAGACAAAATACACAGTGTGAGAAAGTTTAGGGAACATCGTTTCCTCTCACTGGAGTTAATAATAATAATAATAATAATAATAATAATAATAATATTTATCAGGAAAGGTTTTTAAATAGAACTGTGCATTCATCAAGATCTGGTCTGTGATGTTTACTTAATTGTTCTATATTTACTAAAATAAACAGAACAAAAACCTTGTTAGAGTTTTTCTTAATAATGTTGTAAAGAATCGCGCACCTCTGAAGTGGCGCAAATATGCGTCATATGTCTCAATATGTCTGCATGGCTTCCTTCACTGAAACCGAGTCCGGTGCACATCCGTTGTAACCCCCCCCCCCCCCCCCCCCCGCCCCCCAACGGGAGGAACACAGGAGCGGCCCCCCTCTCGCATCCTAACGCAGCGCATACAGCATTACTCGCTCGTCTTATCTGCAGCACCAGTGTAACATTCGCTGTTATATCTTTATTGGTCGCGTGTTCCATGAAAATGGTTCTAATACATAGACGGTGCACAAGTGATCAATGTTGTGTGAACATTTTTGATCATATGAGCCAGAAGCAAACAGCCTCGGTAAACAAAGACAGTTCAAGGTATACTCGGTTACTATTGTTGTTGTTGTTGCATCTAAAAAGTCATTTTAGCACTGGACTGATTCATAAATTGAGCGGTGTGTGCACGCGCTTATCTTACGGAGCAGAGCCCCGCCCCCGCCCCAACAAGGTTTTTAAAAAATCAGACTTCACTGGTTTGACCGAAGTAACTGCATTCCAAGGTTCTTGAGAAGCATCTCTTTGAAAACAGCGTCTTTGACGGTGAGTTGAATAAACTCTGATGTTAAAACGCGCGCTTTTCTGTTCACAAGCTGCAGCACCTGATGGAGCTGATGTGTTAATGTGCGGTCATGCAGGGGGATGTATTCTATGTACCGCATTTGTTTCTAGTCTACCACTTACTCTAAAATTAACTAGACGAATAAAACTCTGGTATTCAGTCTGCTGCCAGTGTTAACATCTACACTCCACAAAGTGTTATTTGTACAGTTTTACAAATGTTTCGAAACATCCTTAAAGTGTGAATAAACAGATCCATCAAAACATTTATTCATTAAGAGCCGAGAATATTCTCTTGTTAATTATAATGAACTCACTTTAGCTTGATTGGCAGCTTGAATGTGTGGCTCTGGCTCTTCTGACTGGTGAACACAGAAAGTCATAGTTTAGTGCTGAACTTTGACTGGACCGCTGCAACACTTCTCTTCTCTGCAGCCATGTTATGTAGATGTTCTTATGTGCTTGGTATCATTGGCCCTCATTTAGAAACAATGTGCTATTTGAGTTATTTGTTGATGGGTTTTGTTGGGTTTTGAAAATTATTTGAGTTTTGGTCATTTTTTGTTTAATAATTTTAGAGCCTCTTTTCAGTTGCATTTATAAGTTTGTGTTTTGCACGGATTCCTTTTGGTCTCGGTTAAGTAGCTGTTACTTCCTGCATGTATTTAGCTTCAGTCCCTTTTTGGTCCTAGTTTAATTTCTGTCTTGTTTTTATCTTTTCTTATGTCCTATGTCCAGTTAATCTTGTTTACCGTTCACTTGTGTCTAACTATTTTTTTTATAGTAGCTGTTGTATTCTGTGTCTTGTATTAGGTTTCACACCTTTGGCTGTTTCTATCCTGTTTAAAGTAATCTAATTACCTTCTGTATATATTGTCTCAGTCAGTCTAGCATTACGTGGCTCTTTGGATTTTTGGACTTTGTAATTTCTCTTGATTAATCTGTATTAAATGCTTGTTTTGAGTTTGGCGTGTGTCCTGCATTTCCATTCACAAGATACTCGAACTATGAAACGGTGTGTAGACACAACAGTGTGCATGAAGCCACAGTTCCAAGATTTATCCATATTTGACCTGCTCATGTATTTACCATATTTACCTGCACATTTGTTCATGTGCTACAAACAAATGATAAACACTGTACAGTCACATTATAGACAACAGTGCATGTAGAGAAAACAAAATACTAAATAAAAAGGTCAAGGCTTCCATGCTCTTCATTTAAACTGTACTTGTTGAGGCTATCTCACAGTGTAGTGTCAGCAGCCATCACTCAGGTCTCTGTGAAAAGCACTCATGGCCAATTTATCATGTGTCATCACTTTAGCAAAGAACCTGAAACTTGTGGTTTATTTTTAGGCAATACTTTTAGGAAATACTGGTCATTATGCAAATACAGTATATTGTTTATTAAACTCAGAAACCCTGCAGTGTGCTGCACCTGAAGAAATCATTGAATGAGTGACAGAAACGTACTCGCTGTATCCAGACGAACTTTTTAAAGTTTGTTCCAGATCGGAGGCTCAAACTACAACAGCTTCATGGTCTCTTCTATCAATCACAAACATGTGATTGTCATATATGTTATGGGAGTGTGTCATAAAGATAACGGTGTAATAAGACCCAGTGTTTGTCTGCACATTGATGCAGTCATCTAAACGAGTATCAGAGACAGAGCTCACACTCTACGAGTAAACTGTTTACCACAAGTGACCTTTGACATTCGCTCCATATTGACTCTTGTTCAGGAACCGTTGATACCACATTTTAATACCTTAAGCATAATTTATTAATATCCAGTAATTTGGGGGAAGAATGTTATGGATATCTGAAATAACACAGATGCAGTTCCAACACAAATCTCAATCCTAATAAAGAAACACAATCTTTTTGTTAGTTTTTATGTATGAACATAAAGCTGACAACATGTAGCAAAGATAAAAAGCAGCACAAAGACATTTCAACGTTATCACCACAGTGGTTCCAGGGGGGAACGTGAAGAATTAGAGAGGCTACAAGTCTGACTGCTCATCTTTGAATTTTCTTCCTCCTGAAATGTTCAGACTGCCGGTGCTGTGGTCAGCATGCACACAGCGTCATCTTCACACAGAGTTTCTGTGTAGCTTTGCCTTAGTACACTGTGCAGCTGGATGTTTGCTGAAGCACATAAGTATAACTGACAAAACACGATCCTTATGTTCAGCCATATCAGCTCAACAGAGAAGAATCCTGAAACTTTCCATCACACGGTGCAGTTCAGGATTAAAACTATACCAGAGTTTTGGCAGGTGAGGTAACCTTATGGATGTAGTTGTGCAGTATGGGGAAAAGCAGGGCTTAGAGTTAAGGAACATAATCATGTGTTTGTTAAGCCAACAATCAGCTGATGCACGCTGCTTTTTTAGTATTCACTGTTATTTGTGGATCTAGTCAAAATGAATTCAGAGCTGTATAACAGATTTACAATCTACTACAGAATGTGAAGCTAGTAAAACAAAGCTAGGGTCTAACCTTACAATATAAAGTTCCTCGAGGCCTGTTTCTGTGACTTGGTGGTACATAAATAAAACTGAACTAAAAACTGATAAAGATGAGTGAATCTAATCAGCATCGTCACTTTCAATTTAGCCACAGCCTGCCCTGCAACAGTCCAACACAGTGCATCACTGTAAACTAAACAGCAATACTGCAAACTAGCTGGTTTAGCACTAAACTGCTTAGTACACATTTTCATGCAACCTTTTAATAGCATGATTTTGACAGTGTTAACTACTAGAAGACTAGAGGAAATATGAGTTATATTAATGGAAACAAAAACACACTCCCTACATGCCTTTTTTTCCCTTTGTATTGTTTTTATTTATTTTTTTCTGCTTTGCTTCTTTTTCTATTTTCTTTCTTCTTTTTTCTTCTTTTCTTCCTTTTGTATGGATATTTTAGTTGTTTAAATACAGAAAAAAGAAAAATGCATGTAGTGACAAATTGTTGAAGTTGATGGTATTGTACAGTGATTCCTAAATGTCAATAAAAAAGATAAAAAATAAAAAATAAAAAATAATAGCACAAAACCAGCTGAAGTATACTTCAGTTTTGTAGTTTTGCTTCACAAAAGCTTAATTCAGCAACAGATCATGTATATATGAAATACCTGATTTAAAAACAAATATAAATGATTATTAGGATGTGACAAATAAGGTTTAATGTTTACAAAACGTGACTTGCTGAGCAGTCTTATCTTTGAAAATGATATCTTCCTTTTCTGTCCTTTATTTCTTTCAGTCTCTGTCAGTGCGCCGCAGGGCAGCTGTGGCTACAATGTAGCTCGCCATCACCAGTGTGTGAATGTGTGTGTGAATGACTGAATGTAGTGTAAAGCGCTTTGGGGTCCACAGGGACTAAGTAAAGCGCTATACAAATACAGGCCATTTACCATTCTTATATCGTTCTTCATCTCTGGGTTGCCTGTGTGGAACTGTAGATAGTATTGTACTGCTAGCAGGCCCCTGTGTAACTGCAGGAGCAAATAGTTATCACGAAACAGCATTACAGGAAAAGGTGCAGTAGCATTATGCAAAACGTAGCACTATCTGCCGTCTAACACATTTTGGTAATTATAGACAAGAAGCAGAACTAGGTGATGAACTTGTTGTACATCAAGACTCTGTATATAACCACTCACGCCATATAGGGATAAAGACAAGTGTAGCAAAGGAGACAGAATCAAAGTGTAGCACCATGAAGGAAGGATTGATTGTTAAAGGAAGGAGGAGATGTTTTGATCAAAAGTGTGTATGAAGGGTACAGGAACACAGAGTACTAAATAACAGGAAAAGTAGGCACTGAATTAGAAATTTTGAAGAAATATAAATGTAAGAGATCAAGGGACTGTCCCCCAAATCTGCAGGAGGCTTTTAAATGTTTTATTTTTAAATTTTATTTAATCACAACAAAAGTCGCCTCAAGGCGCTTTATATTGTACAGTAGATCGTACAATAATAGATACAGAGAAAAACCCAACAATCATATGACCCCCTATGAGCAAGCACTTTGGCGACAGTGGGAAGGAAAAACTCCCTTTTAACAGGAAGAAACCTCCGGCAGAACCAGGCTCAGGGAGGGGCGGGGCCATCTGCTGTGATTGGTTGGGGTGAGAGAAGGAAGACAGGATAAAGACATGCTGTGTACAATATAAAGCACCTTGAGGCGACTTTTGTTGTGATTTGGCGCTATATAAATAAAATTGAATTGAATTGAATTGAATTGAGTGACGCTGAAAAATTTGTTCATGCTTTTATTACTTCCAGGCTGGACGACTGTAATTCATTATTATCAGGATGTCCTGAAAACGCCCTGAAAAGCCTTCAGTTAATCCAAAATGCTGCAGCAAGAGTCCTGACAGGGACTAGAAAGAGAGCAGATTTCTCCTGTATTGGCTTCCCTTCATTGGCTTCCTGTTAAATCCAGAATTCAAAATCCTGCTCCTCACATACAAGGTCTTAAATAATCAGGCCCCATCTTATCTTAATGACCTTGTAGTACCATATCACCCTATTAGAGCACTTCGCTCTCACACTGCAGGCTTACTTGTTGTTCCTAGAGTATTTAAAAGTAGAATGGGAGGCAGAGCCTTCAGTTTTCAGGCCCCTCTTCTGTGGAACCAGCTTCCAGTTTGGATTCAGGAGACAGACACTATCTCTACTTTTAAGATTAGGCTTCAAACTTTCCTTTTTGCTAAAGCATATAGTTAGGGCTGGACCAGGTGACCCTGTATATGATTGTTGGGTTTTTCTCTGTATGTATTATTGTAGGGTCTGCCTTACAATATAAAGCGCCCTGAGGCGACTGTTGTTGTGATTTGCTGTATAAATAAATTGAACTGAATTATTTCTGTTGACCTTGAACAACCATACTGTACACAAAACCAAATGAATCATATATTAAAGTGTTTTTTAGCTTCGCTCCCAAATTGGTTGAAATATGGGTTCATTTTGTGTTAAAGTTGTATTCCTATTGATAAGGAGAAATTTGAGTGTCCGTAGAAAAAGAAAGGGACTAATATTGGTGATAGAGAAAATTCTCAGTGCAGATAACTGAACTGATGTAGAGTATGAGATGTATTTGTTGAGCAATGTGCATAAAGAGATTTATAAATGTTTACATTCATTTGAAGAATTTAGACCTGAGCTCATACTGTAAACCAGACTTTTGTCCTCCATGTGTACATTGTTCTTTACCTTCTGAAATTATGCCAGTGCCATTAGCTATCTGATATAGTTTATGGGAGTGTGTCATAAAGATGTAGTTGCCATAAAGAAGCAGCTGAAGGTCAGGTAAAGGTTAACATTACCTTTGCCAAAGATGACTGAGAAACGAGGTCAGTTTGGACGACACCTTTGAAACTGTGAAAACATCGTCAGAGTTGATGCTCACAAACAAATATATAGTCAGTTAATAATAGCAACCAGAGTTCTTTATTTATTTTGTGTGTTTTCATGTTTTTTCACTTTCAAGATTTTTAAAATAATCATTTTCATTGATTTTACCCTAACGGGTGGATTAAAAATCCATCTCAATATTAATGTAGGTTAACTTGGTCCTCCAACAGCCTCACTGTACAAAAACTTGCAGACTACTCCACACTACTCCTACACATGATTACAGGTTTTGAGTCACTTTAGGAAAAGTAATCAAATCTGGGTGAATAATGACATTTGGGCTTTTTTACTTGTACTTAAATATCAAATTTGACCCCAACAGCACGTAAGGATTAATGCAACGTCCTTTTCAGTATCTGAAGTCTGTCATTTGAATCAAACCTATTGTAAGATTCTTTGTGCTAGCATCAAATACTGTGAGTTAAAACTCTTCTTTTTGATTTTTAACATTTAGGTGCAATGGCCTCTCAAATAGCAAAGTTGTTGTTGTCATTGGATGCTGAAGCAGTCGGCTCACTCAAAGAAGGAGTCAATTTCAAGAAAAGCCCAGAGGACGGCAAATGTTACATCATATTTAAGAGCAACAATGACTTTAAAGCATGCAAAAACCAGTGCAAGCATCAAGGGGGGCTGTTCGTCAAAGACGTTGAAGACCTGGATGCAATGTGAGAACAGGAACAGATTTCAGAGATTATCTACGGTCGACTTTTGATTATAGCTGACAGAACTGTTTGTTCCCTCAGGACTGTAAAATGCACCAAACACAACTGGAAATTGAACGTGTCAACAATGAAATATGTGAACCCGCCCGACAGCTTCTTGCAGGATGAGCTCGGTAAGTTCTGTCTGCACCGTGCCATTTCCTGTATATTGATATTCCACTTCCTGCAATGTGAGCTGTGGATCTGAAATCTAAATATGCAAACCACAAAGCTGCATTATGGGATGTGTGGATAGCTTGTAACTCTTGCCACAGTCGGCGCTAACAGTCAGAATAGCAACTACTTTCTGTGCTTTTTTAGTTTTAATGCTAAATTGGCAGAGGGCCCCTTCTAATAAATAATTTGACAATTTGTGCCAATAACTGTAATGGTGAAGCAATGTCAAACTAATTCGTTCCAACAGACATTTTCCATGCTGCACATGAGTGGAGTGTAAACTTGGTCATCTAATTTTCTTCTCTGCAGGGTCATTTTTCCCCTCAAAGAATAGTAAATATAACCAGTTGTATAATATAACCAGGGACAGCTCTCTTAGCCCTCTGGTTTTATGCCCAGCACTATGCATCTCAGCACTCAACAACATCGCTCTGTGACTGCACTTGTTCTGATTAATCTGTGTAAAAAGGTATCTCTCTTCCATTTACTTGCATTATCTAAGAGTGTGGTGGTTGAATACACACCCACCTGGACAATATATATATATATGTTTTAAATCCAAGGTTAAACATTAGCCAGCAGCTAGCAGTTATCGTTTTTGTGCAGGTTTCCAGGAATTCAACAGTGGCCATAAATTGCTGTAAAGTACAATAAACAGCCCGTTGGAGTTCAGGTTCATTTAAAAAAAAAAAGTAGATATCCCTCCGACAAATACTGTAACCAAGAAAATCAGTGCCAAATATATTAAATGAGGGCAAACAAGAGAAATACAGCAGAGGAAAATAATTTGATACAGTAAAATATGCACACAAACTAATGCAAAAAATACAGACAAGCAGTAATCAGGGGAAGTGGAAACATCAGGGGAACTAAGAGACAGTTATTCACGGGTTCACCTGCACTCCTGCTCTCTCACACAAACCTGCTTATGAATGTTTAAATATAATCAAAGTTTGGTTTGCTCGCAGTTTTCTTAAACTTGGTAAAAAGTGAATAATTGTTACTGACTCCAGTCTAAATCAAACAGTTCAGTTTCATCATTTATTGATAACAGAAATCTTCCTCTCAGGTTTGGAGTCTGTGTGTCAGCAGTGCTCTCTTCCTCACAGCACATACACTATCATCCAATCTGCCCATCATCATCATCACAGTATTAACCACCTGCAGTGCAGCTCTCTTCTCTGCATTCGATCTCATAAATCTCTCACAGAGGACCTGTTCTTAAACAGCTCCTTCTAATGTTATGTGCACACGGTACATTACAGCACAGCACATTTGTGTCATGGTTGGCTGTGTGGCAGGCAGGCAAGCAGGAGTGGTGGATCCAAAATGCAGGACTCAGACACGGAAGTACAACTTAATGCGCAGCTTTATTGCTGGGAAAAACCTCTTACTTAACTAAACTCACCAAAAGACAAACAAAAACCCTGGAGGACTAAAACACTGGAACTGAAATACTAAACAGGAGCTGGAGACTAAACACTGGAAACACGGAGGCAAAACACACAGCTAGTGGAGGGTTTGGGCTAATGAGACACGGGGAGCAAAGCTAGACACACTGACATGAGGCACAACCTTTCACAATAAAACAGGAAACAATTCACAAAGACGTAGACAAAGAAACACAAACTTTACGCAGGCAGAACTAAACCAGAATGAGCTAAAACCTGCTAAATAATCATCAACATCATACAATAGATCAAGAAAATACCCAAAAATACAAAATCAAACCAAAATGTGAGAACTGAAAATACTGGGTCAAACTGACCCAGAACCGTGACAGTTTGTCTGCTTTACTTATTTGTAGCACAGTGAACACACTGCTTACTGTCTTCTCTGTGTTGTTCTTCTGCAAGCACAAACGATCCAGTTTGAAGATAAAGCAGAATATAATTAATAATAATAATAAAACCCCTTTAAATGTGTTGTTTAATTGAATCATATAAAATAGTAACTTACATAAATGATGTAACTCAGTTATAAGAAACATGGAAAAGGTGCTATAGTGAAGCTTGTATTAAATACTACTACTACTTTGGGTAGTAGTATGAATAGCTCTATTTAATGCATCGAGGATAACATAATGATAATAATATAAATGCCATGTAAGGACAACACCTGAGCTTGTTGTTGCACTCGCAGAGGTCGAAGTGTTGGATGATGGGGGGCTGCAGTTGGTGGAGCTGAGCCCTGTTGACCCCTGGATGGCTGATCCTCGAGAGCCTCTGGAGCTCCAGGAAGGAGAAGTCAAAGTACGTGTTTTGATATTACGCTTTAGATAACAAATATTTAACCCCAGTTTTTCAGACAACACTGTGCATACTACTGTGCTACTCTTATGAAACTGTTTGGCAAAATTATCTAAAACTTGAATAATCTAAGTAATAATAACAATAATCTCAAATTTTCTCAATTGTGAATGAATGAAGAGTGAAAAGTGCATCAGCTGTCTCCAAAAATGACATTTTCTTTGACCTTCCTCTCAGGTGACTTACCTAACCCACGCCTGCATGGAGCTACAGCTTGGTGAGAGAAGGTTCATGTTCGACCCCTGGTTGAAGGGTCCTGCGTTTGCCAGAGGGTGGTGGCTTCTCCATGAGCCTCCAGCAGACGCTCTGGACAGGCTTTGTGGTGCAGGTCTCATCTACATCAGCCATATGCACTCAGACCACCTCAGGCAAGCTCTGCCAATGCTGTTAAATATACATACAAATAACAATTGCATATTACTGCTGATTTTATTTGAAGCAACTAAATGACTCAGAGAAAACACAGTACGGTATCTACAAACTGCTTCAGCTGTTCGGTTCATCTGGACTGCACAGTGTTTGATCCATGACCAAAAAAGGAAAAGAGCACACACTCTATACAGTCATGGCAAAGGGAGGGGAAACTGTTCTTAGATTAAAGGCTGTAAAAGGACTCCATCATATACAGGACACTGTAATAACAATTCAGGATGGAGAAATATATAATAAAACCAAGACCAGATTACTTTCTTTATGATGTTGTGATATGTAAAACCTTAGAAGTGACTGTGCACGTAAAGCAATATTATTAGCAAAGACAAATAAAATCATGCAAATAGTTCTATTGGTTATTTTGCAATGAAAACTATAGAATATAATTACAACTGTTACTGAGATTCAAAAATACATTTCCAGTTTATTCCACTTTGCAGGATGACAAACCCTTAACATTACAGGATTTGTATTCCTGTAATTGTTTGTAATTAACAACGAGCTCATTCTGTGAAGAGCAATATGAAGAAAGAGGAGTGGCTCACGACTCCACACAGTAACGTTAATGTCACTTCTGACTAGAAATGAAAAGAAACCAAAGCAGTTTTTGGAATATTAAATAAAATTGTTTCTTTCTGGTTAGAAACTTCAGAATCTACAAAGAGTACAATTTTTAGCCTTGGATACTTTTCATGTTGACACAGTGGCGTGCTGACGTGTTCTGGTTGCTTTGTAGTTATCCCACACTGAAGGTCTTGGCAGAAAGGAGGCCCGATGTCCCCATATATGTTGGTGACACATCCAGACCTGTGTTTTGGTTAGTAATGAAGTGGAGCTCAATCTTCCCCATAAATTACAGAGGAAATAACTTTGATCCAAAGTGAGTTTGTTATCCTGCTGTGACAGGTATTTGGAGCAAAGCCAAGTGAAGCTGACCAACATTAAAGTCATTCCCTTTGGTGTTTGGCAAAATGTAAGTCACACCTCTATCATTTGGTCAAGAGTATTTACAATAAACATGTTTGGAAAATGTTGCATTGTAAAATGATTCATTTCAATATTATATAGATAGTACATATTTGGGGGAAATATGATTATGAAGTAAAATGGCTCTTACTGTCTCACTCAGATTGATGAGCACCTGAGATTCATGATCCTGATGGATGGCGTACATCCTGAAATGGACACCTGCATCATTGTTGACTACAAAGGTGTCATTTTTAATAATATCAATACTGATGCTGTGAAAATAAGTCAGATTAGGATATAAAACTCAGTTTTTATTGCAGGTCACATGATCCTCAACACTGTGGACTGCACCAGACCAAACGGAGGCAGGCTACCACAAAATGTGGACGTGATGATGACTGACTTCGCTGGAGGAGCGTCTGGTTTCCCGATGACCTTCTATGGAGGGAAATACAGCGGTGAGCCTGAGCTAGGTTAGCTTAGTTAGCGTTTAGCTCCACCCGCACACAGCAGTGTCTAAGTTACAGTCTTTTGACAGACACATGAAGCTCTTTTAGCCACGCGGGAACTGACTTGTTTAACCGATATGTTGTGATCAACAGTGTCAAAGTGCACCAAACTGCTGAGATAAAGCAAATGTTGATGTGTTTCCAGATTCCTGGAAGGCAGAGTTTATCAAGAATGAGAGGAAGAAGCTGCTGAATTACAAAGCTACACTGGTGAAATCCCTGCAGCCCAGGATCTACTGCCCATTCGCTGGATACTTTGTGGAGGCTCATCCGTCAGACAGGTAGAGTTTGTAACGAGGTTTGCACAGCATCAGAGATGCATCAATAAAGAGCAAAAGGGTTGGAATGACTTTTATGTTCCCTGACAGGAAGAATCCTCACAACAAAGTTAGCTGATCTGATGCAGATAGACCCCAAGGTCAAAGCTGATGTGTAGTTCATCTAGGCAAGTTAATATTTAAAGAACAACTACGTCCAATAACTGATAAAACAGAGTCTATATCTGGGATCCTCTTTGTATCTAGTGCCTATTTATCTGTAGCTCTGTTTCAGATGTGTACGAGCTGCAGTTTATCTCTACAACCACGACTCCACCTTCATGAGCTGCTCCTATTGCACTGAATTGTGTTTATAACTGACAGTAGTTCAGTTTATCATTAGTTTAAAATGTTCTAGCAGGTGTTTTATTGTTTTAGCATTCTTCCAGTCTCCTGTTGCCACTGCTCCAACATTTTTGAAACGTGTTGTTAGCATAAAACATTTAAACTAAAGTGGGGTTTTTTCTCTCTCTTTGAGATTCTAGTATTATTTACATCATACACAGCATCCCAACTTTTCTGCAAACAGGGTTGTACGACACAGTCGTGGCCCAAACTTTGGACAGTGACAGGACTGCTAATGACTGTTAAGTTACAGATGTAGCATTTAAATGGAAACATGAACCTAACCTGTTCTTTATGTGTCCTTTTACTTTCTGTCTGTTTGTACTGTGTGTTGGGTGTAGATACATAAAAGATACTAATATCAAAAACAGTGCAGAGGACCTCAGTGCACTCATTAATAAGCTGGCACCAGCAATCAAGACTTGGACACCGCAGCCAGGTGCTGTGCTGGACCTCGGCCTCGCTCTGAGAGGCCCCACCAGCAGGTTCGAACAGCTCACATGTTTATCTGTGTAGAAGAATAGAATAGAACAATCCTTTGATTGTCCCACAAGGGGAAATTTGGGTGTAACAGCAGCAAGAAAGACACAAATACAAACAAACAGGACACAAGACACAGAACAGAAACATACACAGTTTTTACATATTTACATCAAGGACAATGGTTACCAAAAACAGAGTACTGTACCGTTATTACATTAAATAAAATTAAATACAGATAAGAGGCAAACTCAGGTTGTGAATCGGTTGATAAAATAGTGCCAAGTTACAGCGCTGATGTAAACATCTATGTTTGTTGGGAGCAGTTCTGATTGTACAGTCTGACAGCTGCAGGGAGGAAGGACCTGCGGAAACGCTCCTTCATGCATCTAGGATGCAGCAGTCTGCCACTGAAGGAGCTCTGCAGCAACATTTACATGCATGGGGTGGGAGACTCTGTCCATCAGAGATGTTATTTTGGCCAGAGTCCTTCTGTCTCCCACCACCTGCACTGGGTCCAGGGTGCATCCCAGAACAGAGCCGGCCTTCCTGATGAGTTTATCCAACCTCTTCCTCTCAGCTGCTGATAAACTGCTGCTCCAACATACAACACTGTAAAAAATGACAGATGCCACCACAGAGTCATAGAAGGTCTTTAAAAGTGCTCCCTGTACTCCAAATGACCTCAGCCGCCTCAGCAGGTAGAGTCTGCTCTGACCCTTCCTGTAAAGAGCATCAGTGTTGTGGCTCCAGTCCAGTTTGGAGCCAGGTGAACACCCAGGTACCTATAAGAGTCCACTATCTCAATGTCCACTCCCTGGATGTTCACCGGTGTCAGTGTGGTGGGTCTGCGTCTCCAGAAGTCCACCACCAACTCCTTGGTTTTCCCGGCGTTGATCAGCAGGTGGTTCTGCTGACACCAGTCAACAAAGTCCAGAGTCCACTGTCTGTACTCTGAGTCGTCCTCACCTGTGATGAGGCCGACTATGGCAGAGTCATCAGAGAACTTCTGTAGGTGGCAGCGTGGGGAGTTAATGGAGAAGTCTGCAGTGTAGAGGGTGAAGAGGAACGGTGCCAGCACAGTTCCCTGTGGGGCCCCCGTACTGCAGACCAGCGTGTCAGAGACACAGCCCTGTGACCTCACACACTGTAGGCGTTCTGAAAGGAGGTAGATGATGGCGTCCTCCACCCCGATGCTGGGCTGGTAAGCAAACTGCAGCGGATCCAATGAAGACCTCACCAGGTGGCGCAGATGGTTTAGAACCAACCTCTCGAGGGTCTTCATCAGATGCGATGTCAGGGCTACCGGCCTGTAGCTGCTGAGGTCCTTGGGATGGGAGGTCTTTGGTACCGGTACCACACAGGAGGTCTTCCACAGCTGTGGTACTTTCCCCAGTGACAGGCTCAGGTTGAACAGATAACCTAGGATGCCACACAGTTCATCTGCACAGCATCTCAGGAGTCTGGAGCTGATGCCATCTGGACCTGCAGCCTTCTGCACCTTGATCTTGCAAAGCTCGTTCCTCACTTGAAGTGCTGAGATGGAGAGAGGGGATTTTGGGGGAGGGGGGTGTAAGTTGGAGTTCACAGAAGCCGGGGGTGGGTGTGATGGCTGGGAGCTGGGAGGTGTGAAGCTGAGAGGTGTGAAGTCCTGAGATAAAAGACAGGCAGTCCCTGAAGATGAAGGAGATTGCAGCAGGGGGGACGATGCTGTGGGAGGGGTGGGTGGTTGATCAAACCTATTAAAATATTTATTTAGGTCATTCACCCACCCCAAGTCTCCTGCAGCCCGGGGGGTTGGTTTTTGTCCTGAGATTGTCTTCAGGCTGTTCCAAACCCCTCTGATGTTGTCCTGTTGCAGCTGCTCTTCCATCTTCCTCCTGTAGTTTTCCTTTCCTTGCCTTATCTTCCATTTCAGCTTCTTCTGAACAACTCTCAGCTCCTGTTTGTCTCCAGATCTCAAGACTCTCTTCTTCTCCCTGAGGAGAGCCTTAATTTCAGGATTTATCCATGGCTTGTTGTTAGAAAAACACCATACCTTTTTGATGGGTACAGTGTTGTCCACACAGAAGTTCATGTAATCCGTAATGCAGTCTGTGATGCTGTTGAGGTCATCCTCCAGGGGGCTGCAGAGGTTGTCCCACACAGTAGAACTAAAACAGTCCCTCAGGGCCTCTTCAGTCTCTGCCGACCATTTCCTAACTGTGCATTTCACTACTGGTTCTCTGTGTACTAGAGGTTTATACCAGGGGTCCCCAATCCCAGTCCACGAGGGCCGGTGTCCCTGCAGGTTTTAGATGTGTCCTTGATCCATCACAGATGATTTAAATGGATAAATTACCTTCTCAACATGTCCTGAAGTTCTCCAGAGGCCTGGTAATAAACTAATCATGTGATTCAGGTGTGTTGACCCAGGGTGAGATCTAAAACCTGCAGGGACACCGGCCCTCGTGGACTGGGATTGGGGACCCCTGGTTTATACACAGGCTGGAAATGAACCAGATTGTGATCTGAGCCCCCCAGGGGAGGGCGAGGTGATGAGCTGTATGCCTCCTTGGTGTTAGCATGCAATAGGTCCAATGTTTTATTGTCTGTGGTGTGGGAGGTGATGTACTGGGTGAAGGTGGGGAGAGTGGAGGACAGGGAGATGTGATTAAAGTCACCAGAGATCAGGAAAAGGGCCTGAGGGTGCTGTGTTTGGAGTCTGCTGGTTACAGTGTGCAGGACCTCACAGGCTGCTGCAGCGTTAGCAGAGGGCGGGACATACACAGCTATCACAATGACATGCGTAAACTCTCGCGGTAGATAGTACGGTCTCATACTAACCGCTAGCAGCTGAATGTCCTTACAGCATAGCGTCTCTTTGATAGATAAATGCCCAGAGTTACACCATCTATCGTTCACAAACACAGCCAGACCCCCTCCTCTCTTCTTACCGCTCTCCGTTGTTCTGTCGGCCCGGATCAGATGAAAACCATCCATGTTTACGTGTGAGTCCGGAGTTAGCGCGGTTAGCCACGACTCTGTGAAGCACATCAAGCTGCACTCCCTGTAGCTCCTCTGATGTCGGGTTAGAGCCGCCAGTTCATCCACTTTTTTTTTTTTTTTTTTTTTTTTTTTTTTTTTCAAAGTCAAAGTCAACTTTATTTGTCAATTCTGCCATATGTACAGGACATACAGAGAATAGAAATTCCGTTACTCTCAAACCCTAGAAGAAGTAGCAATGAACATTTAAATATAAGAGAGAGATTAAAAATGCAAGTAAAATAATTAAAAAGTAAAATTTGAATAAATACAGTACAAGCTATACAATATACAATATACAATATACAATATTCAGGTAACGGTAACGGTAGATGACATTCAGTGTAGACCAGGCAGGGTAGTGCAAATAGGCAAATAGTGCAAATGGAGATTTGGTAATGTACGGTAGGAGGTAGTGTAACAGAACAAAGTCTTATGAGGTAATGGCAGTCCAATGCTCCACAGGTGGCTAATAACTGGTGCAGGCCAGTGAGTGAGTCAGAGAGTGTGTGTGTGTGTGTGTGTGTGTGTGACAGAGTTCAGTGAGACCGTGGAGGAGAGAGGGGAGAGGGGGCAGAATCGGGAGGGAGTTAAGCTTCCTGACAGCCTGATGGATGAAGCTGTCCTTCAGTCTGCTGGTCTTGGCTTGGAGACTCCTCAGTCGCCTCCCTGACGGCAGCAGCTTGAAGAAGCTTTGCATTGGGTGCGTGGGATCAGCCGCTATGCAAAGGGCTTTTTTAGTGAGACGGGTGCTGTAAATGTCCTGGAGGGAGGGGAGAGAGACACCAATGATCCTCTCTGCAGCTCTCACTATGCGTTGGAGGGTTCTGTGACAGGACGCATTGCAGGCTCCAAACCACACAGTGATGCAGCTCGACAGGATGCTCTCTATGGTGCCTCTGTAGAAAGTGTACATGATGGGGGCTGGTGCTCCTGCTCTTCTTAGTTTGCGGAGAAAGAAGAGACGCTGCTGTGATTTCTTGGCCAGTGCTGTGGTGTTGTGCGTCCAGGAGAGATCCTCTGTGATGTGCACACCCAAGAACTTAGTGCTGCTCACTCTCTCCACAGACGCTCCGTCAATGGTCAGAGGAGCATGTTGGGTGTGCATTCTCCTGAAGTCCACAACAATCTCCTTCGTCTTCTCCACATTCAGAGAGAGATTGTTGTCAACACACCACGTGGCCAGGCGTCTCACCTCACTTCTGTAGTCGGTCTCATCCCTGTTGCTAATGAGACCCACCACCGTTGTGTCGTCCGCAAACTTGATGAAGAGGTTGGAGCTGTATGATGGAGTGCAGTCATGGGTCAGCAGAGTGAAGAGGAGGGGGCTCAGCACACATCCCTGCGGGGCCCCCGTGTTTAAAATGATGGTGCTGGATGTATTACTGCCGACCCGTACTGCTTGAGGTCTTCCGGTGAGGAAATCCAACAGCCAGTTGCACAGAGAGGTGTTAAGCCCCAACTGGACCAGTTTTTGAGTGAGCTGTTGGGGGATTATAGTGTTGAATGCTGAACTGAAATCAATGAACAGCATTCGAACATATGAGTCTTTTTTGTCCAGGTGTGTGAGTGCTGAGTGGAGAGCAGTGGAGATAGCATCATCGGTTGAGCGGTTGGGCCGATACGCAAACTGGAAGGGATCCAGGGAGGGGGGCAGGACAGTCTTGATGTGTTGCATGACTAGTCGTTCGAAGCACTTCATCAGGATGGGAGTGAGTGCAACCGGACGGTAGTCATTAAAGCAGGAGGGAGATGACTTTTTTGGAACTGGAATGATTGTGGTGGCTTTAAAACATGTGGGGACGACAGCCTGGATAAGTGATATATTGAAGATGTCTGTGAAGACATCAGTGAGTTCCACCGCACAGTCTCTCAGTACACGACCAGGAATGTTGTCAGGACCCGGAGCTTTACGTGCATTGATCCTGCTGAGGGATCTCCTCACGCTGTCCGGGGACAGAGTCAACACCTGGTCGCCAGGAGGGGGTGGGGTCTTCTGTGCAGTGGTGCTGTTTTGGACTTCAAAGCGAGCAAAGAAAGTGTTCAGCTCGTTCAGCAGGGGGGTAGTGCTATCACAGGTCTGTGGTGGGGGCTTGTAATCTGTGATGGTCTGAATGCCCCGCCACAGGCTCCGTGAGTCTCTGCTGTCTTTGAAGTGATGAGATATTTTCCTGGAGTACTGTCTCTTAGCCTCTCTGATGCCACGGGAAAGGTTGGCCCTAGCTGTCCTCAGGCTCGCCTCGTCTCCTTCTCTGAAGGCAACATTCCGAGCTTTCAGCAGCCTGTAGACCTCTCCTGTCATCCATGGTTTTTGATTTGCCCGGACAGTTATGGTTTTTGTGACTGTTACATCCTCAATACACTTGTTGATGTAGGCAGTAACAGTCTCTGCGTACTCCTGGAGGTCAGTGGTGTTGTTATAGGTGGCAGCCTGCTTAAACATGTTCCAGTCTGTAATGGTAAAACAGTCCTGTAAAGCCTCTGAAGACCCTTCTGGCCACACTTGTATCTGCTTACGAACCGGTTTGGAGACTTTAACGAGCGGTCTGTAGGCAGGCATTAGCATGACAGTGATATGGTCTGAGGCGCCGAGGTGGGGGAGGGGAAAAGCTTTGTAAGCTCCTCTCCGGGTGGTGTAAACAAAGTCCAGTGTGTTATTTCCCCTTGTTGGAAAGTCTATGTGTTGTTGTATTTTTGGAAACACGCACTTTAAGTCTGCATGATTGAAATCCCCAGCCAGGATGAGAAAAGCATCAGGATGGGCTGTCTGCTGCTCACTGATGTGCTGGTACAGTTCATTCAGTGCCTCGTTCCTGTTGTTAACATTGGAGGAGGGAGGGATGTACACAGCGCACAGTAGAATGGCTGTATATTCCCTCGGTAGATAGAATGGCCGGCACTTAATAACCATAAACTCCAGCACTGGTGAGCAGTGTTTGCAGACCACAACAGCATCGCGACACCAGGCATCATTGATGTAAACACAAAGTCCTCCCCCGCGGGTCTTACCTCCCGCGACGATGACTCTGTCAGCACGGTAGCATGTTAGCTGGTCGAGCTGAATGGCATGGTCCGGGACACTGTCGCTGAGCCATGTTTCCGTGAACACAAAAACACAGCAGTCCTTTACATTCCTATGAGATGAACGTAGCAGTCGGATGTCGTCCAGTTTATTTTCTAGCGAGCGTACGTTGGCCAGAACGATAGAGGGGACGGCGGGTTTGTGTGGGCTAGCCGCTAGCCTAGCTCGGATGCCACCGCGCTTACCCCTCTTCTGCTTCCTCTCACACCGCTTGAGGCGCTTCCATTGTGGGCGAAGTGCAGGAGTGGGGGTCGGTGATTGAGTAGGCCTTCGGAGCAGACCCAGATCTTTCAGCTCCTCAGTGTCCACAGAGTTTAACTTAAAAAGTTTGTTTCTGCCGATGTCGAGAAGAAATGTTCGGGCATATCTTCGCTTGCACACAGATAGATGCGACGAAGACTTACAAAGACACTGCAACTTACAGGACGAAAAACACAAAAAACACAAAAAAGTAGTTTGTTTGGGAGAGAGAGAAGCCGCTGCGTGTGCACGCGCCGCCATCTTTGAGGAGAGATCTCACGTTCCCCATAATATAATAACAGATGGAATCACTGGCCGGTACCTCCTAACCTTACTGCGATGCCTGATCCCTGCCCGAGTGCCGCGTCACTTCCTCCTCACCTCGCGGGGGATGTTGGCTCGCTCGGCGGTAGGCAGGGCAGCGGAGGCTCCGAGGACTAACAGCTGATCCCTGCTGTAAACAATGGGAGGTCGGACCTCCACGCACTCTCCGGACACAGATGCCGTAAAAAATGTGATCAAAAAACACGATTGTCCATAATATTCTGAGCTCCATTGTGGAGTAGTACAGTCCACAATAAAAAAAACAAGAACAAGAAACACAATAACAACAAAAAAAGAGAATAAAGGACTCGGTCAGGTCGGAGCTGCTGATACTGGCTGCCAGCTCGGAGCAGCGCCAGAAGTTTTCCATTCTTTGTTTTCCATTCTTTGTCACTGTGGGAAAGAAAGAGACTCTTATTCCATCTGTCTAATACAACTACATAGACCATAGACATTTAAACACTAATGTCAGTAACTAAAAGGCCAGTGAATAAACAGGTCATTTTGTTTCTGAGAGTCTGATGAGAAAAAAAAAAGTCTCACTGTCCAAACACTCACAGTCTGCACTGCAAATGTAAAATTCAAAAGCTTTGGACAGTAGCTTCAGCCTGTCTTTTTCGACTTTATATATTTCTTATATGTATGCAGTAGCTGTGTGTGACTTTTATTCTTACTAACCGAGTTACAACAAGCTACAGCTACTCAATTATCTCATGTCAGTCAGAAAATCAGATCTGACTGCATGTCCATGTTATCTGCTGACATCATGTTATTACTTTGTTTCAACTGTTATCATCAGTAGAAACAGCACAAGACAACTTGTAAAAAACTAAAATGATCATATAAATAACACCCAGGTGCTAAATGAAATACTTTCTTTACAACTGTCTTTGCTATGACCACCCATAGTGAGGCCATCATCAATCCACCAGCCAGTGCAAAACTCTACAAGGACAGCTGGGAGTTCGACCTGTATGTGAACGAGCTGGACAGTGCCATCAAGTCGGACATATTTAAACATCAAAGCTGGATCCAGGTTTATTACACGTGGGCTGGCTTTCAAAACTACAACCTTGTTGTGCGGGTAAATGTTCTGGACAGTTCTTCTGCAGAGCTGTTTGACTCTTTTTTTGTCATGAACTGTCCTGCAGTCAACATCTGACCTTTATCTGCATTTACTTTTTTTTCTACCTAAAAGCATTTCTCTGCTTACTGCTTCCAAAAACGAAATAAAACACATGAGCCTGCAATAAAGGACTGTAAAAATATCTACTTTGTCCATTTTTATATGGTTGGGGGAGAAAGCATTAAGAAAAAACAAAATAAAAACTATTGCGCGTCTTGACCCTGAGATTAGACCGGCAACCCACTCAGGATGTGCCCTGCCTCCTGCCCCGTGAAAGCCAACATGAACTGGAAAATCAGATGGATGAGTGGATGTTCAATAAGGAGAGATCATTAGAAGGAACTGAGCATGATTCGTCAATGTACAGAATTCAATTAAGATATTTTGCCGTTGTAGTCTGAAGGCCCATCGCAGCAGAACATAATCCCAGCAGTGACAGGGATTAGGGCAGGACCACCATGGGAGTCTGGGTGGAGATGAAGGTGGAGGTTTGGATAGAGCTTGAGTAATATGGGAGAGGCGGAGATGGGGAGGAGGTGGGTTGCATGAAGACGTCTGCAAGGGAAAAGAACAGATGAGAATTAAAGTGTGCGGAGTGGAGGATGATTGGCCTGAAAAAAGATGATTGGACTAGACCAGTGATGTCACAATCAGCTTGACTGTGAAAGTGATGTGAAGCTGAGATTAGCCCCCAAAAACCTGGGAAGCAGACAGATGTGTGACTAAAGATCTTCCGTACTGAACTTATCCAACAAGCCAAGCAGTGAGCAATGTGATTATGAATGAAATGGGTTTTTTCATGCACATAGTAGTGATGTGTGCATCATTTTACTTTCCGTTAACCTTGTAAAGCACAAAATCCAATGGAAAAATGTAGAAGTTCAACAAAAATCAAAAGAACTGAGATGTTTTCAGACTAAGCTTTCTTCTTTGATGAACATACCTTGGGTTTCCTTTTTGGGGTTTTCGTCCCTTATTTTACTTGTACTTTTTTGTACTTGTAACTATGCTATGATAGAGACGTGTTCAGTGTTTTAAAGCAATAAATAGTTGTTTTTTTTTTTTACATCTGAGCAGAAATTTTATTTTTATATGTTTTTTAATAATTCTTTTCCTTCATGCTACAGCAGCCTCTGTAGTAACTTACCAGAAGCTGGTAATACATGTGCAGGTAACATCCTGCAATGATGAAATTTAAAAAACAAACAACTAGCTCTATGCTCTGATTCCTCATCACCTCTTCGCTTCCTTCTAGCTGTTAATGATCTCCTTGGCTCACTCTTTTTTCTGTTGCATTGCTGTCTTACTCAGAATGTGTCTCTGTGTAGGTCATTGAAACAGATGACAAGTTTGAATGCCTCACTGATGGTTATGACTATCTGGTGGACTTTCTGGATCTATCGTTCCCCACAAAGAGACCTGACAGAGAGCACGCCTACTTGGAGGTGAGTCACTAAACAAACAGACAGCAGCATAACAGGATGTGAATAATAGTGATTTCCTCATGACTCCCAGCGTATCACGAGGAGATAATCACATCTGCCATCTAACATCTGGAACTCGTGGAAAAAATCCTGTTCTGCCTGGATACTTTATTTACATGCAGTTACGCTCATGCTTCTTGGTTTCATCTTAGATTAAAAACAGGATTGGAGTGATGAGGTACGTGGTGCTGCATGGCTGTCTGTGGGATGACCTGTACATCGGCTTTCAGAACCGCATCAGCCGAGACCCAGACATCTACCACCACAAGTACAGACATTTAATCTCACATGTTTGAGCATTCTTTGTCATGCTGTAAATTGTTCGAATAACTATGCTGCATTTTCAGTGCTTTAGAGCTAAACTTGAAGACTATCATTGATAAATATCTATACGCACATTTAGTTACACATTAACATATCTGATTATACACAAATATCAAAATACACAGTACAATTTATTTAGCAAAATATAATTTTGATGTATTTTAATTTATGTAGGAGGAGCACTCAGACACGTGTCTGTTTTTACAGCATGTATGTTGCCATGTTTATTTGGCTATTTTGTTAAGAATATTCTTTGCCATTTTCAAGCCTAATAACTCTTAGCTTAGCTATCACAACCATGTAATGCTGGAAATGGAAAATCCTTGATGCTGCTCTCTTTTGACTAACTTTATAATTACCTGCATGTGATGTATTTAGGGTACGTGTCAGTTACAGCTAAAGAACAGTAACTTAGGCTACATCCACATGGACACTGTACTAGTACACTGTGAATGTATGAACTTTAATCACCTTGTGTTGGCCTGTAGGTTCTGGAAGCACTTCCAAGCAGAGCTGCCACTTTGCAAGCCAGACTGGGAACAGTTTCAAAAACAGGTCTTCAACATCCATACCTCTCAGTGATACAGGGATGGGAAATAACTGTGCCCTGTCGTGAATTGATTCTGGTTTGATTCTGGATTTGTAAAGATCCAGTTACTGATTTCCTGGTTTGATGTAACGTATTAACTATGCAGTTCCAATTGGGCCTAGGTCACCGCTTTACATTAATGAGATAGCAAAGTAATCAATCAGACAGCTGTCAGGTAAGGAACTCAGCTCAGGCTCATCAGTCTTTAATAGACAAAACACTGATTTTGCACATTTAATCATCTTTCAGATCAGGAAAACTGTTTACAATCAGTTTCTATGAAGTATAAATCTATTCTTTTACCTTAACAATGTTATGTAATTGATGGTAATAGACAAGACATCTATTTTGTTATTAATGTGCGTACTCACCTGAACAACAAAACATGCTGATTCAATAACTTCTGAAAAACAGGAAACACATGAGTTGCATGAATACAAGACACAAGGATGGCTACCAATCTATGGCGTTATTTTCGTGCCACTATTCTGAGCGCACATAAAAACATTTTTGCAAGTGTTGCATTTTGAGGAGAAATTTATTAAGCTCAATAAGCTGTTGTTGGAATTTATTTAATATTAATTTCTAGTATCAGCTGATGTTTGCTGGAGCCACAGCTGTAAAAGCTGCTGGTCATGATGTCGGTTTGGATATGTGGTGAGAGGGAAACATGAAGATGAAACCAGGAGATGTAAACTGTATAGAAATCATACATATATACCAACAAGACAGTGTACATGACTGTCACAGCATTAGTCTTCATTCAAAGGCTTTATGGTTTTTCCTATAATACCTGGTGGGCCGGTCTCAATGCACGGGCCGATTTTTTGTCCCAGTCCAGCCCTGGCTGATCAGGTGGTCAAGGCGTGGACTCCCAGCACATCGTTTTCAAACCCCCCACCCCCCGGTCTTTCGCTACTTGGGTTAAACATGATATATAAGTCACTTAGATAACTTCTAAATGTTAATGTTTGGTTTATTTCAGTGTTTGATTTGTTCCTGAGTAAACTGCTTTGGCTGACATTAAAGTTCAACTTCATAACTGGACTGTTTTATTAATACTGAAATCTTACTTGGAGAGCTGTCAGTATACTTTGAATTTCACCCATCATATCCCCTGATGTTCTTATTTAAACAGCTGACTCTGAATTAAATGTAACATAAAAAAATATTTAAATTCAGAAGGAAACATTTTCATAATATGACGGGTGAAATTCAAAATAGACTGACAGCTCTCCAAGTAAGACTTCATAACTGGACCGTTTTATTTAATACTGAAGCTGAACTTTAACTAACAAACAAACAAACAAATGAAAAATCACCATCGGTATGCCCGATGGCCAGTCCAGCTATGCGGTCAGCTGGTGGGTAACAGGCATCTCCGAAAACGTTAGAGCACTTTTGCAAATATGTGATGTCTTGATAAATCAAGCCGATATTTGAAGTTCACACAGCACCATTCTCGCATGAAAATATCTTAAAAGTTTATTTTGTGACCCAGAAAGAGTAATATTTCAAACTCCGCTACTCAGCGTTCCTCTGCCATTTTTGGACAAAATGCATTCTGGGATATTGCATTTCGTCTTTTCGAGCTGATTGGAGACCAAAACAGCCAATCAGATTTTTTTTGCATCCACGTCTGTGATTGGCTGGTTTTGTGGCACAAATATAACGGTGTAGAGAAAGAGTTGAGCACGCACGGGCAGGAATGTTGAGAGCGCGAGCAACACGTTGAGAGCGAGCGCAAATGCAAAAATGGAGCGAGAGGGGCTGTTTTTTGCACGCAGCGATGCATTTTGGTCACTCAAATTTAGCTTTTCTTCGCTCAAAATAAATTTCTCCTCAAAATGCAACACTTACACCTGCAATTTCTTTTTGCATGTGCTCAGAATAGTGGCACAAAAATAACTCCATACCAATCAAATATTTTGTTTTAATCTGTACAAAAATAAACAAAAAAAACCCCAATAACTAGTGTAAACTGTATTTACTTCGATGGATGAAATCAGTTTCCCATATATTTGACCTTATCATTATTATTATTATTGTGAAATGAACATGAATGTAAACGTGATTAAATTATTAATTGTGGCTTTGTTTGTTAAACATGCTAAGTACGACTGTCAAGCTGTAAAACTGAAACAAATCTTTTCATTAAGTTTACATCGACTGTGGATTTGTCACTCTGGGGAAAAAACGCTGATGTGAACAAACCAGTAAAACAGTTGATTTTTTTGAGGAATCACTGATTAATCTTGAATGTAATGATTGGCTCACATATGAATAGTATAAAAACAATAAATTTGGACTGTGACCCCAGCAAAGAACTATACTGTAGTATAGATGCATTTAGATGCATACTGTGTTTTGGACACAATATAAGCACCCAGTCAGTTTTTAGGTCACATTAGTGTCCCTGCATCATCAGAACAAGTTTCAGTTTTTGTTGTCTAACATTGTAATGAAATATTTACCACTGGTTTGTCTCATGAAATTAGTCTTTCCTTAACACAAGTCCTATTTATTGATGAATAACTATACCGTTGAGGGTACATTTAAACCTGCTATCCTTTTGATCTGTAGATAATTTGCTAGAATATAACGTTAGAAGAAGATGTCAAATAAGCTATGGTATTATTACTACTATTACTACAATTATTTGGCTTGATTTGGCTCAATTCTCAGAGCAGGAAAGTTATTCTCACCACTCTTCATGCAGTTCCAAAACAGGGCGTTTTTCATAACACAGACTCACCTGAGCAAAAGATTGTCAAAGCATGAATTGTAAGTCACTCACTGCAACTCTGGGATGAATGAATAAAAACTTTTCCCAGGCTTTAAAGGTGGAGTCATCAGAATGTTTTTTTCACTCAAAACTTTACTGACTTTGGAGAGTTGTGCAAAACTGAAATGTGAAGTTTTTAAAACTTTATAAAAAAAGAAAATCAAAAACTACATGAAACCATGTATCAGAAAACAGATACAATCTGAGAACTTCAACTAGAGTATATTCTAGTAAGGTCACGCTACATACATTCAGCAGCCACTTTATTAGGTACACCTGTTCCACTGCTAGTCACAGTAATCAAAACATCCAATCAGCCTTTCACATCAGCAGCAGCTCAAAGCATTTAGGCATGTCGACGTGGTCAAGATGAAGCCTGATGAAATTCAAACGAAGCATCAGAATTAGGGAGAAAGATGACTGAACATGGCATGGTTGTTGAGCTGGAGTCTTTCAAACACTGATGATGATTTTGCAGCACAACCATCTCCAGGGTATGCTGCAGATGGTTTGAAAGGAGAAAATATCCAGTGAGCAACACTTCTCTGGATAAAAATATCTTGTTAATATCAGAGGAGAAAGCTAGACTGATATAAAGGCAATAGTAACTCATTTATGCTATGCAGAAGAGCTCTCTGAAAGCACGGACTTTGAAGCAGATAGGCTACACTAACAGAAGATCACACTAAAGGCCACACCTGTTTGCTAAAAAAAGGAAACATTTATTTCTATTCGTTGCAACTAAACTGATGACAATGTGTTACTGTGTTTGCTATTTATATATAAGTAACTTGAATAAAAACATTAATGTAATGCTGGACAGTATTTAGAATAGTGTGCATTTGACAAAAGTGCAAATTGTTTCGATGAGAATGTGAAAAGTGCATCAACACAGTAACAAATAGCTGTTTTTACAATAGCTGTGTAAAGACAATGATAATGTTTAATGTGTTAGTGATGTGAGAAACAGATGCCTTCAAATCAATTAAGAAAAACTGTAAAACAAACTAACACAAAGAGTAACTGGAACTAAATACTCAAGACTGAAAATGCTAAGGAGCAATACAAAGAAATAATGTGAATAATAAGTAAACTAATAGTCAAACAGAAAAGCAGCTGTCACTGGGTCAAGGAGCTGGGATTATGACACACATTAAGACCTGGACTTTTTTCTAACAGTGTGTGCGCACAAATCCGTGGCTACATTATGTGTATGAATGTTTAATTTACAAAAATAAATGACTTATCAATACTTTTCTACCTGAGTTTGTTTGTACTTCAGGAACAAAGGTTCACACTTTCTAAACTCCCACTCATGTGTGAAAAAAAGTGACACACTTGGCTGCCGTAGGAAGTTAAAATGAATAGGTTACTGTTACTACTGCTATTAATAATATCAATTATAATTATTTTTATTATTGCATTTCCGTTATTATTTAGTTTTCCAAAACACCGTAAACCAAAAATGTTTAGAATTACAACAAAAAAATTCATGTAAGGAAATTTTTCTTCCACTTATTAAGCCAGGTTACAGGGGCAACAGCGAAAGGAGAGAAGCCCAGACCTCCCTCTGCCCAGACACCTCCTCCAGTTTATCTGGGGGAACACCAAGGAGATCCAGCCAACATACAACAGATATCTCTCCAGCGTGTCCCAGTAGGACATGCCTGGAACTCATCACTCAGGAGGCACCAATGAAGCCAATCAACTGGAGGAGTAGCGCTACCTCCCGCATGCCTGAACACGTTACTCTTCAGAGACAGCTCACTTCCATTTCTATATACACATATTTATTATACCATATCTCATCTTCTAGTAACTGAAATGTCCTTGTCTTTTATTAAAAATGGCTTCTATGATTACTTGTTGTCATCACTTACCGTATCATTTTTGGCACCATCCCATGGATGCTGGAGGATCTGGGTTATGTTACGTCAGCAGATAGAGGAGCAGATCACTGAATGCAATGATCTTAGAGAAGTAATTACCGTTGGCTATCAATCTGAAAAGGGGCATGGGACTATTTTCAAACAATCTGACATCCGTCATTCTACTGGGAAAAAGAATATTGAGGATTTGGTAAACATTCAAGACACCACTGATCAATCAGTTTGACCTAAAAGCATTGTATTAAAGAGCTAAGCAAAATCTGTCTCTTATTGACCAATACCTTAATTGCTGTACTAAATATTAAAAAGGAGAGCTAAAAAGATTTGGGATGGAAGGCTTTGCTGGTGAAAGTTTTGGACTTCAGCTCCCTGTCAGAAACTGCAGATCATGTCAGGGGCTGTGAGCCAGTGTTTCCACTTATTGTGTATTGTTGATTTCTTATGTTGAAATCATGTTAAATTCACGTGTTATTCTTAAGTTAAAAGTATAGTTGAGTTATTTTGTATTAAGGATTGTTATTATGAGATATGTTAAGTTCTAGTATTATTATTAATTTGTTTGAGTTTTTAGTCTGGTTTATGTTTCTTCGATGCCTCTTTGTCCATGTAGGTTCTCCTGGTGCTCCGTGTCTCCCCGGTGTTTCACGTGTTTCATGTCAGTGTGTTACATGTTGTAATGTATATGTCCTTTCCTTGTTCCAGATTTATTTTGAAGAGTCTCGTGTTTCATGTTCAGTGTGTTTATTTTTGCTCTCCCTGTGGTGTTCAGGTTCATTTGTGTCAGCTGTGTTTCCCCAGGTGTTCTCACTTCCCTCATTACGCTTCTATGTATTTAAGTCCTCTGTTCAATGTCCGGTCATCTGTTTTCCTTCCCCCACGTCATGTCAGGTTTCAAGTGTTTTGATTTTTCAGGTTTATGTTTTTGTCTCATAGCTTCTCTCATGCTCCTGTTCAAAATTATGTTCATGTCTCTCTTGATCCTAGTTATGCCCAGCCGTGACAGATGTGAAGGCGGTGGCTGTAGGATGATGTCAGATGCAGATACAGAGAGCAGGTTATTAAAAGCCAGAAAGGCAATGCAAAAGAAGAAACCTCTTCTCCTGACTGGATTAGACAGACAGAAAGATTTGTTTTCATGCATGGATTACCTTGATACACCACCCCCAGAAACAATGCAAAGATAATATGTAAAATCCACATAATTAGATAGAGCTGGGTGTCATCTGCATAGCAGTGTAAATGTATGCCATGTCTTCTAATGATGCTGCCTAAGGGAAGCATGTATAATGTAAACAGAATTGGTCCTAGCACTGAACCCTGAGGAACTCCATAATTAACCTCAGTGTGTGAAGAGGACTCTCCATTTACATGCACAAACTGGAGTCTATTAGATAGATATGATACAAACCACTGCAGTGCAGTACCTGTAATACCTACAGCGTGCTCTAATCGCTCTAATAGGATATTATGGTCGACAGTATCGAACGCTGCACTGAGGTCCAGCAGGACAAGCACAGAGATGAGTCCACTGTCAGAGGCCATAAGAAGATCATTTGTAACCTTCACTAAAGATGTTTCTGTGCTGTGATGAGCTCTGAAACCTGACTGAAACTCTTCAAATAAGCCATTCCTCTGCAGATGATCTGTTAGCTGTTTGACTCTTTCAAGGATGTTTGATATGAAAGGAAGGTTGGAGATTGGCCTATAATTAGCTAAGACTGCTGGGTCTAGAGATGCTTTTTAAGTAAAGGTTTAACTACAGCCAGCTTGAAGGCCTGTGGTACATAGCTGATTATTAGAGATAGGTTGATCATATTTAAGATTGAAGCATTAATTAATGGCAGGACTTCTTTGAGCAGTTTTGTAGGAATGGGGTCTAAAAGACACGTTGATGGTTTGGAGGAAGTAATTATTGAAGTTAACTCAGAAAGATCAATTGGAGAAAAAGACTCTAAATGAATATCAATGGTACTAAAAGTAGCTGTAGACAATATTACATCTGTGGGATGATTATTGGTAATTTTTTCTCTAATGATAAGAATTTTATTTGTGAAGAAGTTCATGAAGTCAAAGGGATGGTTGGCTCAGTAGAGCTCTGACTGTTTGTCAGCCTGGCTACAGTGCTGAAGAGAAACCTGGGGTTGTTCTTATTTTCTTCAATCAGTGATGAATAGTAAGATGTTCTGGCTTTGTGGAGGGCTTTCTTATAAAGCAACAAACTGTTTCTCCAGGCTAAATGATGATCTTCTAAATTTGTGACACGCCATTTCAAGAAAGCCTTTATTTGTCACATGCAAGTTGCCCTGCAGTGAATAACTAGTGTAAACTGTATTTACTTCGATGGATGAAATGAGTTTCTCATATATTTGACCTTATCATTATTATTATTATTGTGAAATGAACATGAATGTAAACGTGATTAAATTATTAATTGTGGCTTTGTTTGTTAAACATGCTAAGTGCGACTGTCAAGCTGTAAAACTGAAACAAATCTTTTTATTAAGTTAAGCCAACTATTCAGCTTGGTCTAAAGGCTCCGTCTGCCGGTAACTTTGGGGGTGGGTGGATGTAAAACAGCTTAGAGCACTGTTTAATGCTGCCTGTTACACTTTGTTTTGATCAAAACTCCCGTGCTTTTCATGCTCCACTACTGAGCAAAAATCTAATTGGCACAGAATTGCCAATTATTAATAATCAAGTATTATCTCATATCTCCCATCAAACTGATCCAGTCTCTCTCATCACATCAGGCAATCACTGCAAAATAATCACCTTTTTCACTTTTACCTCTCCAAACTCGCCCCAATCATAGATTTCCCCTGGTTAACAAAACACAATTCACATATTGATGGTTCTGGTGGTAAAATCATCAGCTGGAGTGGTGATTTTGCCTGGCCAGTTGTCTCACCTTAGTTCTTCCCCCAGGATCCTCACTGAAGGCCATATTTAGTAAACACAGAGCACTATCACTTCCACCTCACAGACCATATGACTCCGCTATTAACCTCCTCCCTGGAGCTCCATTGCCCTCCAGTCAGCTGCTTAACATCTCCAGGACGGAGAGAGAGGCTGTAGAAAAATATATTTGAGAATCCCTGGCTGCCGGATTCATCCGCCCATCATCTTCCCCAGTAGGTGCAGGGTTTTTCATTGTGGCCAAAAAAGACAAGACCCTCTGTCTGTGCATAGACTAGGTTTAAACGAAATTACAGTAAGAAACAAGTACCCTCTTCCGTTGATTAAAACAGCCTTTAAACCCCTCCGTGGTGCCACAATTTTCATGAAGTTAGACCTTTGCAACGCCTACCACCTAGTCTATATTAGGGAGGGGGACGAATGGAAGATAGCTTTCAACATACCCTTGGGTCACTTTGAGTATTTGGTCATGCCTAATGTACTTGCAGTATTTCAGGTTCATGTCAATGGCGTCCTAAGGGACTTTCTGAATACATTCGTGTTTGTATATTTGGATGAGATTCTGATCTTTTCTAGGACCATGGAGGAGCATTAAGTTCATGTCTAGTTCATCCTACAGCACCTTGTGGATAACCGAAAAATGTGAGTTTCACTCCACCTCAGTAACCTTCCTTGGGTAAGTGTTTGCAGGAGGCAGGGGAAGACTGGCCCGCCCCCAGATCACACAGACATCTCCAGGTTTGCCAACTTTTATTGCTGTTTTAGATATAGTGCACAAAAGTGACAGGGTGCAGTGAGGTGTGATTAATTCTGTTCCACATGTGTGGATCTGACTCAAGTGGATGAAATAAAGAGTCTGATAGCAGCGGGAAGAAACAACCTCCTGTAACTTTCCATCAGACAGTGAGGTTGAAGGAACCTGTTGCTGAAACGTCTCTTCAAATTGTCCAGTGTGTTATGGAGGGGATGGGAATCATTGTCCATAACTGCCAGCAGTCATGGCAGCATTCTGTCACTGATCAACTCCTCTCGAGCATCCTTTGCTTTGATGCCCTGCACCCCAGCATGCCACAGCAAAGAAGATGGTGCTCGCAACAACAGACTGATAAAACATACAGTTGCTTGCAAAAGTATCCGGCCCCCTTGAACTTTTCCACATTTTGTCACATTACAGCCACAAACATGAATCAATTTCATTGGAATTCCACGTGAAAGACCGATACAAAGTGGTGTACACGTGAGAAGTGGAACAAAAATCATACATGATTCCAAACATTTTTTACAAATAAATAACTGCAAAGTGGGGTGTGCGTAATTATTCAGCCCCCTGAGTCAATACTTTGTAGAACCACCTTTTGCTGCAATTCCAGCTGCCAGTCTTTTAGGGTATGTCTCTACCAGCTTTGCACATCTACAGATGTGCAAAGCTGCCCATTCTTCTTTGCAAAACAGCTCCAGCTCAGTCAGATTAGATGGATAGTGTTTGTGAACAGCAGTTTTCAGATCTTGCCACAGATTCTGGATTGGATTTAGATCTGGACTTTGACTGGGCCATTCTAACACATGGATATGTTTTGTTTGAAACCATTCCATTGTTGCCCTGGCTTTATGTTTAGGGTCGTTGTGCTGCTGGAAGGTGAACGTCCGCCCCAGTCTCAAGTCTTTTGCAGACTCCAAGAGGTTTTCTTCCAAGATTGCCCTGTATTTGGCTCCATCCATCTTCCCATCAACTCTGACCAGCTTCCCTGTCCCTGCTGAAGAGAAGCACCCCCAGAGCATGATGCTGCCACCACCATATTTGACAGTGGGGATGGTGTATTCAGAGTGATGTGCAGTGTTAGTTTTCCGCCACACATAGCGTTTTGCATTTTGGCCAAAAAGTTCCATTTTGGCCTCATCTGACCAGAGCACCTTCTTCCACATGTTTGCTGTGTCCCCCACATGGCTTGTGGCAAACTGCAAACGGGACTTCTTATGGTTTTCTGTTAACAATGGCTTTCTTCTTGCCACTCTTCCATAAAGGCCAACTTTGTGCAGTGCAAGACTAATAGTTGTCCTATGGACAGATTCCCCCACCTGAGCTGTAGATCTCTGCAGCTCGTCCAGAGTCACCATGGGCCTCTTGGCTGCATTTCTGATCAGCGCTCTCCTTGTTCGGCCTGTGAGTTTAGGTGGACGGCCTTGTCTTGGTAGGTTTACAGTTGTGCCATACTCCTTCCATTTCTGAATGATGGCTTGAACACTGCTCCGTGGAATGTTCAAGGCTTGGGAAATCTTTTTGTAGCCTAAGCCTGCTTTAAATTTCTCAATAACTTTATTCCTGACCTGTCTGGTGTGTTCTTTGGACTTCATGGTGTTGTTGCTCCCAATATTCTCTTAGACAACCTCTGAGGCCGTCACAGAGCAGCTGTATTTGTACTGACATTAGATTACACACAGGTGCACTCTATTTAGTCATTAGCACTCATCAGGCAATGTCTATGGGCAACTGACTGCACTCAGACCAAAGGGGGCTGAATAATTACGCACACCCCACTTTGCAGTTATTTACTTGTAAAAAATGTTTGGAATCATGTATGATTTTCGTTCCACTTCTCACGTGTACACCACTTTGTATTGGTCTTTCACGTGGAATTCCAATAAAATTGATTCATGTTTGTGGCTGTAATGTGACAAAATGTGGAAAAGTTCAAGGGGGCCGAATACTTTTGCAAGCCACTGTATAAAGCAGCCTGATGCATACATTGAAGAATCTGAGCCTTTGGAGAAAGTAAAGCCGGCTCAGACCCTTTTTGTAGGCAGGGTTAGGGTTAGGGTTAGGGTAAGGTAAAGGCACTAGAGAAGTCGAAGAACATTATCCGAACTGTGGTGTTGGGTCTATCGAGAGAGGAATACGCTCTCTGCAATATGGTCATGCTTTTTACAACTACATGCTGTGTGATTTATTACTATTACTGAAGGTTACTCGCCATACCAATATCAACTAGATGTTTAAATCTTAATATAAAATGAGTAACAGTAGGTGGACATTAGGTAAGGCTGCACTTTTTGCAGCGATCTCGTATAGAAAACTATTCCGCGACCTCTGGCTAATATGTCAGGTTCCATGTCGGTCTCGTAGCCGAAAACTACTTTGCTAGCGAGAGACAGATAGAGGCGTTGAAAGGCTGTTCCAACCGAACTTATTGTTTCGGAGGAAAACACGAACACAGTGTACAGTCGAGTCTTAATAGCTTACTTACAACTGGGCTCGTCAGGCTCTCTTCTTGGCTGCAGTGGTTATTATTATATTTACATGCTTCCAGCTCCCGTTTCTGCTCGGTTACAGCTCATACTTTTCCTTTTTCTCCCTCCCTCGCTCACAGACACATAACAGGTATGGCAGTCCATTCTCCCTGCAGCACGGACTACACTGCCCATCAGGCTACATTCTTTAGGGCTATGCCTGTAACACTCTGCCTGTTGCATTCATATTAAATAAATTTTTGAATAATAATTAAAAAAAATATTTCTTCACGTCATTATGCGGACTGCAAGTAGGAGCGACATGGGCTGCGAGATTGAGCCACGGGCATTTGAGCCTAACATATGAAACAGGAAAAGACCGCCGTGTAATCCATTTATTTCACCAAGTAACCGTGTTCTGAATATCACCTTTATAAACAGTAACAGTAACTGAATACAGTTACTCATATTTTGTATTTTAAATATGTAACACCGGTACATGTATTCTGTTACTCCCCAACACTGCCGATTAGTGATCTTTGTGTCATGATTAGTTTATGTTTAATAAATTATTTTATATTTAAGTAAGCTTCTTGTGTGAACTCCATTCTTGTCACCTACTTTGAGCTAATTTGTGACAATGTGTTTTGTGGTGTTAAATTCCTATTTATTATTTTCTCATGCACTTTCAAAGTCAAGGTCAAAGTCTCTTAATTTGTCTCTCTTGGTAGAAATTTGATTTGGACAGAGGGGTTACACCGCACAGGTCCATTGCACTTCCATGCCATCACAAAAATAATAAATACATACATAGATTTAAAAGAAGAGCTTCACTAAATGAGAAGCCTACTGTCCATTGGTCCTGTTGTGCATTTGAATATGCTAATGGATAGCCTATAACAGGCAAATTCTCTCTTTTTGTCATGGCTGGGGCAGCAGTTGTGTGGTGATGGGTCTGTCTAGCACAAACCCCTCGCTGGAACGAGACAATTCTACTACAACAGCAAAAAGCATTGGACACCAAACAGAGCTCTTCGATCTCGTGCACGAGGGAGACAACTGTGACGAGCGCCGTTCCTTCGCTTGACCCCAGTTGCTCTCGTCTGCTCCCTCGTAACACTGCTCTTTATTGAGGTTACATGAATATGCATAAGTTCATTAACATATGACGTCTTACATACGTATACATGTGAACGAAGAGTACCTTGTGTGTGTGTTGTGTAGGTATGTGTGTGTGTGTGTGTGTGTAGGTGTGTGTGTGTGTGTGTGTGTGGTCAAGGTGTGACCCTGCGAAGACTCCCCCCCCACCTACTGGCGCCAGGGAGTCCAGCAGTTCACTTAAACAAAAGGCTCTTACACTCAAACAGATATACGTGTGTTTGCTATACCATATATCAGCAAAAGAAGATACGACCTCTCTCATGACCCTAGGAGGTGTGTGATCTATGCCAGAACACTCTGAAGAGGAGTGAACGCACTCCCCTCTTCACGCTACATAGGGTTGTTACAGACCTCCTAGGATGAGACATTCTTTCAATATGAAATCAACTATATACTTCTAAGCATAAATGATTATATGTTTCTCAATACAAATGACAATAATAAAATATAAACCCAGCAGTGGTGTTTGGAGAAGGAGGACCCAAGTTGCAGACAACAGCGGTGATGCGAGTGAGCTTTATTGATGATTGGTGTCAGTAACACAAATCGGTGGTAAGAATTAAAAAATAAACTTAAATGGGAAAGCTAGTAAGCTGACCTGAAAACATAACACAGGGGAGACACGAGGCGAGAAGCAGAGAGATATGGAGAAACACTAAATAAGACAGATGAACCGACGACGAGCAAAGGTAGACACACACTATAAATACACAAGGTAATCAGGAAATGACACACAGCTGAACCTAATGGGCATAATGAGGCACAGACCTTCAAAGTAAAACAGGAAAACACAAACTGTTTTACAAACACAAACTCAGGAACACGAATGTAGCACCGGGAGAGCACACAGGCAGGAATAACAAAACACTGAGAACCAAAACCCTAAGAACTGTTGAACAAAATACCAAAATCAGAATAAACTAGAACATAAGATAATAATGACAGTAAACACAAAACGCTGGGTCAAACGAGCCAGGACCATGCTCTGAAAGCGCTACACAACATTTCGGGAAACGTATCTTGCCCAAGGATATTTGGCATGCAGACTAAGGGAAGCCAGGAATCAAACCACCAACCTTCCGATCAGTAGATGACCTGCTCTACCGAGCTATTTGGGATGCAATCAGATAGTGAGTCCCTGTCTAAAATGATTCAGCGAGGTACTCCAGTCTAAATTCTTCTTTTTCTTTTTTGAAATTACATCATATTCCTGGCAGTGGAAACTGCCAGGAATATGATGGTGATAGTGGATCACCCCAACATGACAAAATGGTGTATGTATGTATGTATGGTTTTTTTTACAGGAGCAAAAAGGTGACAGCAACATCATGGGTCACTGTGAGAAAGTGTGCATACAGATGCACTGTGCTAACATCTACATCACTTTTTCCACAGCAGAGGGTCAATCATGTGATTTAATCACATGATTTACAGCAGGGTTAACACAGGGTTACAGTCCTGGAGCAGAGCTTCTCTAAGGGAAAAGCCCTGGAATTTTTAAGAAAGAATGTGCAACTTTATTGTGCATCTCTAATTGTGTTAAGTTGATGCATGGCGAAGACCATGTGGCAAAAGAGGGTTTTGCGGGGGAGCTTTCACTTTTAAATTGCAGGGATCGTGACGTGAGTGGAGTGGAAGGAGCGACTGAGGTGCAGATTACTGGGAGAGAAGGCTTCAAGAGGACCAGTGAGAAGCAGGGACCATTTCCAGCATGGCTGACAACTCAGAGAGCAGTTAAAGCAGAGGGTTGTAATACATAGCTTCCTAGAGATCGTCATGAGGAGATTTTGAACAACTGCAAAATCCAAAATAAATGGTAAATGGCCTGTATTTATATAGCGCTTTACTAGTCCCTAAGGACCCCAAAGCGCTTTACATATCCAGTCATTCACCCATTCACGCACACACGCACACACTGGTGATGGCAAGCTACGTTGTAGCCACAGCCGCCCTGGGGCGCACTGACAGAGGCGCCCCAGGTTGAAGAGATCCTACGGTGACGTTGACTGCTGATCGTCTGCCCTGCGATGATGCATTCCCTTACTAAGCTTGGTTTCTTCTTTGGTATTTTTATTAAAGGATGTTAGCTACCGCTCACCGCTTGTCTGCGGGCTTTATTAAATGGAAAACTTCCACAACAACAGCCACAAGGAGCAGTACCCTCCATGGAGAAGGAGACTAGAGGCCAAGGTCAAGGTAGCACAGAGGGAGGCTACTCAACTCTCGGAGCTGCAGAGGGGGCGATGAAGAAGGTGCCTAACAAGTACAGCAAGCTGTCCATACCTGAGGCCTTGGAAACTGCACAGCAATGACTCACAGCCTTGGCCAGCCGCTTGAGGAGGTACACCAAAGAGATTGAAGGCAAGAGAGTAAACCAGCTGTTTTCCATGGAATCAGTCAATGTGTACTCTCAGTGGCAAGGGAACAATATAAGAACGGTACCACCAAGGCTAGAAACGGAGAAATACTGGAAGAGCATATGGGAGAAGAACACAACCTGTAACGGCAATGCTCGGTGGCTAATCGATCTCAGAACAGACCATAGCAACCTTTCTGAACAGGGACTAGTAACCATCACAGTGGCAGACATCCAAGAAAGGGTCTCTAGTATGAAGAGTTGGACAGCACCAGGCCCCGGCATAGTTCACGCCGACTGGCTGAAGAAGCTGACTGCACTCCATGAGCACCTGGAAGCACAAATGAACAAGCTACTAGTTGATGAGAGACACCCTGAATGGCTAACCATAGGCCAGAAAGTCCTGATCCTCAAGGACCCCGAGAAGGGACCGGTCCCCTCCAACTACCGACCAATAACCTGCCTCAGCACCACATGGAAGCTCCTGTCAGGCATCATATCAGTTAAGATGAACAAGCACATGGATCAATACATGAGTGGGCCACAGAAAGGGACTGACAAGAATACCAGAGGCGCAAAACACCAGCTACTGGTAGACCGAGCAGTCAGCTGAGACTGCAAGACCAGACTGACCAACCTGTGCACTGCCTGGATTGATTACAAGAAGGCCTACGACTTGATGCCACACAACTGGATACTGGAATGCCTAGACCTGCACAAGATCAACAGGACCCTAAAAGCCTTCATCAGCAACTCCATGAGAATGTGGCAAACAACACTAGAAGCCAGCTTCAAGCCCATAGCACAAGTCACCATCAAATGCGGGATCTACCAAGGAGATGCTCTGTCCCCACTGCTGTTCTGCATAGGCCTGAACCCCCTCAGTGAGATCATTGACAAGACTGGCTACGGATACTGACTACGGAAAGGAGTGGTTGTCAGCCACCTCCTGTACATGGATGACATCAAGCTGTATGCCAAGAGTGAACGAGACATCGATTCACTGATCCACACTACCAGGCTATACAGCAATGACATCGGAATGTCGTTCGGACTGGAGAAGTGTAGTCGGATGATAACAAAGAGAGGGAAGGTAGTCAGAACTGAGGGATCGAACTACCACAAGGCAACATTGCGGACATAGAGGACAGCTACAAGTACCTGGGGATCCCGCAGGCAAATGGGAACCATGAAGAGGTCGCTAGAAAAGCTGCAACCACCAAGTACCTGCAGAGGGTCAGGCAAGTCCTGAGAAGTCAGCTGACAACACCTACGCCCTGCTCGTGATCGGGTACCCTGCTGTGATAATAAGCTGGCCAAAGGAGGAGATAGGAGTCACTCACATCAAGACAAGGAAGCTCCTGACCATGCATGGAGGGTTTCACCCCAGGTCCAGCACCCTGAGGCTGTACGCTAAGCGGAAGGAAGGAGTCCGGGGAATGATGAGTGTCAGCACCACAGTCCAGGATGAGACAACAAACATCCATGAATACATCAGTAACAATGCCCCAACTGACCGTGTGCTCCTCAAGCAGCAGAAACCCAAGAATGAGGAGGATGAGGAGACACCATCATGGAAGGACAGGCCCCTGCACAGTATGTACCACCGGCAGATAGCGGAGGTGGCTGATATCCAGAAATGCTACCAGTGGCTGTGAAAGACTGCACAGAGGCACTAATCATGGCAGCACAGGAACAAGCTCTGAGCACAAGATCCATAGAGGCTGGGGTCTATCACACCAGGTAAGACCCCAGGTGCAGGCTGTGTAAAGATGCCCCTGAGACAATCCAGCACAGAACAGCAGGGTGCAAGATGCTAGCAGGCAGGGCATACATGGAACGCCATAACCAAGTGGCCGGCATAGTATACAGAAAAATCTGTGCCGAATATGGCCAGAGAGATGGAAAACTACCTGCAAGATGATAGATGGAAACAGCTTCCTGTTTGTATAGCACTGACCATCCGGGCCGCTTGGACACTTGATGCGGATGTGGCAGCCATCAATTGCACCCACCGCTTTCAGAAAGGCTTCTGAAAGCGGTGGCATCTTTTCAAATCCTCCTCTATATAATTCCCCAAATACCCTCCACAGACTGCTATGCAAATTTTTGTCCACTATAGTATTTTTATTTTTTCAGACCAAAAGAAAAGGAAACAGGAGCACAAGGAGTCCAAATGTCCAAAAAGACAGTTCTGGAGCATGGAAAGCAGCAGCACAGACACAGTTGAGGAGGCCGACCATGCGGAAAGCAGCGACAGTGCAAGCAAAGCAGATCTGTAGGCCGATCGCGCACAAAACGGCAGCACCGAGGTGGATAAAGCCAGTCCGAAGGCAGGCCGCATGCAAAGCAGCGGCAGGAAAACAGATCCGGAGGCAGACCCAAAGAAGGCGGCGGCGGCAGCAGCAACGCTCCTTGGTACATGGTCTGGAAGGCGGCCAGTGTCTGTGATATGATGGATGAATGATGTTGGTGTGGTTTGGTGTGCAGGCCATGCTGGACGTGGACCAGCGGTGCTGGATGTGGACATGACTGAAGGTTCAGGGGCAGATGGCTGGCGTGCAGGACCAGACGAGGCAGGGCCAGACGTAGCGTGGCAGTGTGGCAGCTGCAGGCGGTTCAGCTGGTGCCGGTATGGCAGCTGTGAATGGTTGAACAGGCAGTTGAGTAGGTTGTGGTGTGGAAGCCACAGGTGGCGGAGCTGCAGGCAGTGGCATGACAGCCGCAAGCCGTTGCACTGAAGGGTGTGCTGGCAGCTGGATGGAGCCACTAGCAAGAGCCACTAGCAAGGAAAGCGGTGGTGTGGAAGCCGCGGATGGTTGGACAAACTCTCCAAAACCTCCAGCCAACACTGACAGCGGTGTGGAAACTGCGGACAGCTGGATGGACTCCTCAGAGCCCCCAGCGGAGATGGACAGCCGCGTGGAAGGGTGCACAGCAAGCTCAGGATGCCCCTCACGCTGCAGCAAAACAAAGTCCGTTGAAGGCTGGATGAGCTCGTCTGAGCTCTCAGTGGAGCTTGCTTTTTTTACAGCTGAGATTGCCAAGCAGAGCTCCTAGATTAAGCAGCTGAAGGGGGCTAAGAGGGTTCTGCTAAGCTCTCAGCCGATGGTGGCGGTGGCTGAATAAATTGCACTGGCTTGACAGTCAGCAGGGGTCTGGAATATGCTGAGATGAGAAGCTCAGCCTCTGAGGAAGCCCTGGGGAGGGTCTTAGGCTCTTAGGACCAGTTTAGCAGCAATACAGTCTTTGAAATGAATGGCTCAGATGAAACATTGTTTACACCCTCCGAGCAGAGGTTAACAGTCTCCGAAAGAGAACAGCCCAGGTGAAACAGTTTTTGAATTTCCAAGCTCGGAAGGAACACAAAAAAGAATCTTTTCAATCCAAAAATTTTGGAGAAACATCCTCAGAATACACAGTCCATCAGTAGACACAGTCCTTCAGCAGACACAGTCCTTCAGTAGGGAAGACAGACTCAAGGTTTGTAACTCCGAGCTCGGAAGGAGCAGAACAAAAACAGTCATTTAACGTCACTGCAGTTTCAGGAAAAGCTATCTTTGTAATTTCAGTCTCACGAGGAGCAGAAAAAGTGTCTCTCTCACACTCACCACAGCCGGCTGCTCTGAATCCAGCTGTGGAGAGGAGCGCTGGCGGCGCTGCTTACTACCAGAAGAGGGACCGGAGATAACGGAGGAGACCGGTAAGGGCAGAGAGCTGGTGACTGATTCCTCATCCTCCGACCACATCGCCGTGAGGAAGGAGGCATGCGAACGAGGGCCGGAACAGGACATGGAGGGTGAGTGATTCAACGGCAGAGCCCACCTGCTGTTAGCATCGCGGAGAGCTCTGCCTGCTGCCACTGCTGCCGTTGTAACATCACGGAGAGCTCTGTCCGCCGCTACTGCAGCAGCGTATGTCACGGGGTGGAAACAGTACTCCAAGAAGATTGCACGACCGGAAGCTGGGCCTTAGCAGGGACTGCTAATCTTTCAGTGTGGGGGGATGTCACGGGGTGGAAAGGGACAAGTTACCTAGGGTTTTTTATTGTGCATGAGTTGCTGTGTTTTCCTTTTTTTAAAAAATTTTTTTTAATACTGTACTGTGTTTTGTTCTTGTGGGTTTATTGCATGTTTTTATTGTATTTATTGTTTGACTTGTCCTGGAAAGACTCCGCCCCTCCCTGATTATGAACTTGACACACCTGGGAGGTCTCAGAAGCCAATAAGAGGGCCTGGCAGATTGGAGGCATGAGAGACGGGCAGCAGAGATGGCGAAATAGCGAGTGGCAGGTGACGGCCGCAAGCGGCGGCGGCGTTGGTGAGACGGGCTGGTGCAGGTTGGCGTGCAGTACGTGGCGAGGGCATACGACGCCAGCGAGTGGAGAGGCAGAGGGAGCTGTTCTGCTGCTGGAATAGCTGGAGGCCAGATTACGCTACGGTGGGGAATCAGTGGACAGCGGGACAGCGCCCTACCTCCCACGGCAAGACAATAGTGCTGGCGTGCTACAGAAAAGCGGCGGGCAGAGTTTGGAGCTCTGCCCATCCGGGGTAAGTCTCGCGACTTATCGTACTACAATAAACCGAGCCACTGTAAACAATAGTGACTGTCGCTGCCCCTCTCTTCCAGCACCCCTGAGCGGAGACACTGACAGGACGGTGACGACGCCACCGGGTTTTTCCCTGCCCGCTCCGATTGGCCGGATTTTGACTTTTAGTGACTTTTATGCCGTGGCGGACGCCACTGGACTTTTAATGATTATGTTTTATTGATTTTCATTCTGTGTTCTCCCTGGCCGGGGTTGTTTTAATTGCTTTTACATTTTTAACTGTCTTTGTATAATAAATTACATTTTAGTGATACAGTTTTTATATCGTTTATTGCCTTGGCTGCTCCACTGCTCCGTCCGTTTTTTTGGGAGGGTTTCCCTCTTAGAATAACACCTGTTAAATCCACCATTACACGTACAAGCCTGGGAGCAGATGAGGTCAGCTACCTCCAGAGCCTGTATTGCCTCCCTGGCTTGCCTCAGATCATGAATGGCTTCAATGGCTTTTAGCCCAATGGATATTGTCCTTTTATCCGAAGCATGGGAAATTCGCCTCTCCAGGCTTAGGATGCGGGCAAGGTCACTTTCTTGGGCTGAGTCCACTGGGTCCATGTCGGGGTCGTGTCGTTCTGTCAAGGTGTGAGCTTTGGCAGGCAGGATGTAAGACCCAAACGCAGGACTCTGAGACAGAATGATTAACTAAAGGTGGCAGCTTTATTGCTGGAGAAAACTTGAACATGAAATACAAGAAAACTGAAATTAGAAACTCAAAACACGAAGCTCAAACTAGAAAACTGGGAAACTAGAAAAGAAAACCGGAAAACAGAGAACCAGAACATTAGCAGAAACACGGAGGGAAAAAAAAACAGCACGGTAAGGGTATGACATGACAATGGACATACACCAGGGAATAATGAGGGAAAGAAAAACAGGAGGGAAGCATATCTGGGGCTCATCTGAGATAACGAGATACAGGAAGCAAAGCAGGATACACTGACATAGGACATGGACTATCAAAGTAAAACAGGAAGCATGAGACAATTCAAAAAAACACAGACAATAGACGTGGAAACATGACCGACTCTGGAACAGAGGGAACAAGAAGCACAGAGACAGAAGTAACTAGACATGGAACACAGGGAAGAAAGACAGAAAACTGAGACTAAGCACACAACACACGGAGAAAAGAAACAGAACAGAATCCTAGAATCCAGGAACAGTAAATATAATGCAAAACAGAAAAAGATCATTCAAAAAGTATAACATAACCCAATCGTTCTCAAAGTGTGTGGCGCTTCACTGGTGGGGCGTAGACCTCTGACAGTTGGGGTGCAAGTTCCCTGGCAGAAAAGTCATGTGGAACTAATGTTTCAAGATTCAAGAAATTTATTGTCAATACAAAAACAGTATACAGCATAACAAAATGCTGTTTCACCCCATATAACAGATATATCTCAAAGAGATATAAAACTAAGAATTATAAATAACTTGCTAAATTTGGGTGAAATTAAGGGATAAAAACAGGGGGGAAAAGTACTAATTACTAACTATATAATACTATAATAATAACTATACAATACTAACTGTGCAATAAACAAAGACAGGACAGGGACAATATGAGGTGGATTGTGCAGTAGGTATTGAATACCAGGTTCAAGTTATGGTCAGGATATTGTAGACGACACAGGACGAAGACATGTGCAAGATGCAAAATGTGCAAACATAGAATAATTTAGATGTGTGTTCAGTAACAATGTGACTGAGTGTGCAAATAAGCATATTGTTCCCAGGTCCAGTTTGTAGTGGATTTGTGGAACTTTCGATGCTGCAAAACTGTCTGCCAGATGGAAAGAGGGAGAACAGTGCATGTGAAAGGTGGAAAGTGTCCTTTACTATGCTGTTCGCACATCGGATGATGTGTTTGTCGTAGAGGTGGGAGAGGGCCTCCAAAGATCCTTTCTGCTGTCCTCACTATCCATTGCAGAAACTTATTTACAGCTAAAGTGCAGTTCCCGTACCAGAGATGATGCAGTGATGCAGCAGCAGAGGACGCTCTCAGTGGTTCCCTGGTAAAATGAGGTGAGGATGGGAGGAGGGAGACTGGCCTTCTTCAGTTTCCTAAGAAAGGGAAGACGTTGTTGGGCTTTCTTCATTATGCCGGTGTTCAGGTTCCAGGAGAGGTCATCTGATATGTGCACACCCAGGAACTTCACACTGTTGACCATATCAACAGCAGATCCGTTGATGTGCAGCGGGGTGTGGGTCGTTGAGCTCTTCCTGAAGTTAAAAACCATCTCTTTAGTCTTCTGAACATTTAGAGACAGGTTGTTATTCTGACACCAGTCCACCAGGTGTTGTACCTCCTCTCTTTATTTAGACTCATCGTTGTTGGTGATGAGACCCACCACTGTTGTGTCATCTGCAAACTTGATGATGTGATTTGAGCTGTAGTACAGTACAGTCATGCAGGGTGAACAGCAGCGGACTAACACACTCTCGAAGCACCCAGCCAGGTATGTTGTCAGGTCCTGCAGCCTTTCGTGGGTTTACTCTGCAAAGTGTCATCCTGACATCTGCTGTGGCCAGACAGAGTACTTGGTCGTTTGTGGTGTAACCTTCTCTATTGTTGGACTTAAAGGCAGAGTTTCTGATTTTCATCAGGTTGCGTAACTTTGCAGAGAACCAGGGTTTTTTGGTTTGCATAGGTGATGATGGTCTTGGAGACAGTGACATTTTCAATACATTTGCTGATGTAGCTGGTCACTGAGGTTCTGTACTCCTCCAGGTCCACGGTGTCTGTGTATGTAGGAGCTTCTCTAAACAGATCCCAGTCTGTGCAATCAAAGCAATCTCGCAGAACAGTATGGCCCCCTCTGGCCATGTTCTCACCTCTCTGAAGGTTGGTCTGATCTGTTTGTTGATGGGTATGTAGACTGGGGTGAGAAGTCTGGAGATGTGGTTTGATTGTACGATGTGTTTGTTTACACAAACAAGGTCTAACATGTTGTTGCCTCTTGTTGCAAGTCAATGTTCTGATTAAATTTGGGTAGGACTGATTTAAGTGTGGCGTTATTAAAATGCCCAGTGACGATGAAGAAGCTGTCAGGGTGGGCTGTTTGCAGATCACTGATAATCTTGTAGAGTTCATTGAGTGCTCCAATAGCTTTAGCATTAGTGCTTGCACTAGGTGGGATGCTGTTAAGACCTCCACAAGTTCTGAACAATGCACAGACACAATAGCTGCATCCCTACACCAGCTGTCATAGATGTAAACACACAGTCCACCACTGCCCGTATTTTTCGATGATAGTGGGTCTCTTTTGGTGCCGTAGCTAGCTGGTAAATGGACTGATTCTTATATAGCGCTTTTCTACTCTCCCGGAGTACTCAAAGCGCTGCATACAACATGCCTCATTCACCCATTCACACCCACTCATACAAGCACTTCTAAACGCAAGTGCAAACTTTAACTACATTCACACACATTCACACTCCGATGAATGCATCGGAGGGCAATTTGGGGTTAGTATCTTGCCCAAGGACACTTGACATGCAGACTGGGGAAGCCTAGGATCGAACCACCAACCTTCCGATCAGTAGCTGATCTGCTCTACCACCTGAGCCACAGCCACCCCAGCTGGCCTGTCTAGCTGGATAGTGTGGTCTGCGATGCCTCCGTGAAGCTATGTTTCAGTAAAAGAAAGAACACAGAAGTGATGGGAGTGCCAGTCAGACGAGAAGGACTGGTTTGCAGTCTCCATTCGCTCGTGTCTTTATGGACCTTGCTTCTAGATCTCCGGCCAAGATGGCGCCGGTGTGCATGGCTGGCCGTCTTCGACTGCGCCTTGGCGTAGCACTCCTTGTTGTTTTATCCTTGGTTTTATGTTCACTAGGTGACTGCACGCTAATTACTTATGACAGACACACGCTTCTGAACCTTCGATTTTCCTATTCCCAACGACCGGACCTCTGTGGGACCCTGGGCGATGCAATCCCCTTAATGCCCGATTCCCCCTCCAGTGCGACCTACTTACCTTTCCCCACTCTGCGCAGGAAACGCTTCAGGAAACGGGGTAAAAGGAGTGGCGTTCGCGTTCGCTTCAAGGCTTACCTTAAAGCCATGGCTATGGGCTATCCTTCCGCGAGCCGTGAATTCTCACGCTTCATCCACTATACCAGAAGTCGCCCTGTGGCTAGACTGTTGAGTCATCGCTGGATCTGCCCTGCTGGTCCTCAAACCTACCCTGCCCTCCCAGTGGCTTGCCTCCCTGTTCGGTCCTGGATAACGTCGCTCGGTCGTGGCGTCCAACATAACAACCTCAGCGTTCTGCGATGTGCCACCGCTGATGACCTAGCTCCTCGGACACGGATAGCTTTATTTAACGTCAGGTCTCTGTCGAATAAGGCTTTTCTTTTAAATGACTTTTTCCTCACCATGGGACTGGACATTCTATTTCTGACGGAGACGTGGACTTCTCCGGGTGAGTTCATCCCCTTCTCTGAGCTTCTCCCTCCTGACTGTGCTTTTTTTAGCTCACCGAGGCTCACTGGCAGAGGTGGCGGCTTAGCCTCGGTTTTTAAAAACAAACATGAAGTTCGGCTGCTATCCTCCTCCGTCTACCCTAGCTTTGAAGCTCAGTTATTGGAGCTAACTGGCTCTCGGACTACTCTGTGTGTTGTGGTCTATCGTCCGCCTAAATACCACAAGATGTTTATTTCTGAATTTGCTGATTTTTTAGGATCCATTCTTTTCAAATATGGTTGTGTTATTATCACTGGTGATTTTAATATACATGTTTGCTGTATGAATGACCCATTGGTCAAAGATTTTCTTGCATTGACTGACTCTTTTAATCTTACTCAGTGGGTGAATGAACCAACCCATGTTAAAGGCCATACCCTTGATTTGGTCTTTACATATGGCGTGGATATATGCACCACTTCCCGGTTATCTTTGATGTTGACCTAGGTAATACCGAATTGCACCTTGAAGCCCTTCTTTGCCCTATGCGTACAGTTAATGCTGATACTGTGGTGAATTTTTCTGCTTCTTTTCTGAATTCTGCATTTACTACGTTAGATTGTTTTACCCCTCATATGGTTGAGAATTTTGCCAACACCCTGTTAACTACATGTTCCTCTATCCTCGACATTGTTGCACCTATTAAAATGAAGCGCCCCAGAACTTACTCACAATGTTGGTTAAGCGACTCTGTTCGTGCCCTACGACGTGTGTGTCGGCGTGATGAGAGGAGGTGGAGGAAAGATAAACTCCAGGCATCTTATGATATCCTACGTGTCAGCCGCTTGAAGTTTCAAACTGCTGCCAAAGTGGCTAAAGCAGCTTTCCTTTCAAAAATTATCTCAGTCAATGGTCACAACCCTCGAATTTTATTTAAAATTTTTAATTCTGTGGTCAACCCCTGCCCTACTATGCCGCTGCCGTGCTCCCCGGTTCTTTGTGAACAATTTTTAAATCATTTTTTAGATAAAGTTTCATCTCTTAAATCTGCTCTTCCTTTAATGACAGGCCCTGCGTTTACACCTGACTGTTTGTCTACTTTCCATCAGTTTGAACCCATTTCTCTCCCTACTCTTGAGCGTCTAGTTGAACAACTGAATAATACTAATCCCGTATATGACGTTCTCCCATCGCGTATAGTTAAGGACTGCTTCAGTGCAATTGGACCTAGTATTTTGTCGCTACTGAACTCTTCCTTGCTCTCCGGCTGCGTACCATCAGCCTTTAAACATGCTATAATTCAACCTGTCCTTAAAAAAAGGAACCTCGATTATAATGATTATGCGAACTATAGGCCGATCTCCAAGCTTCCGTTCCTGGCCAAAATTCTTGAGAAGATAGTTTTGCTTCAACTCCAGGCGTACCTGGATGAGAATAACATTAATGATAAATTCCAATCGGCCTTCAAACCACATCATAGCACTGAGACAGCGCTGCTCCGAGTCCTTAATGACCTTCTACTAATCGCTGATAATGGACGCTCCGCGGTCCTAGTGCTATTGGATTTATCCTCGGCATTCGACATGGTTGATCATAACATCCTATTGGCGAGACTTGAGCATACTGTAGGCATCAAGGGTGTTGCCCTGGATTGGTTTAAATCATACCTCTCCAATCGGCTCTCCTCGGTTAACCTGGGCACTTGCTCTTCCTCCACTGTACCTGCCTGCTGTGGTGTCCCACAGGGATCTGTGCTAGGCCCTACTCTGTTCTCATTGTACATGCTTCCTTTAAGCGCTATCTTTGAGAAATATCACATCGCTTTTCATTATTATGCCGATGACATTCAGATCTACTTTGAGTTAAATGATGACCTAGCTCTGTCCTTGAATTGTTTTCGAGAGTGCATGTGCGAGGTCAAGCAATGGCTCCTGGCAAATACTCTTATCCTTAATGATAAGAAAACGGAAATTGTGGTCTTTGGCAGTAATGTTCTTCGTGCCCAACTTCGTGATGCTCTTGGTTTTCTCACTAGTTCCTTTCCTGATACTGCGAGGAATCTGGGCGTGTTACTTGACAGCTCGTTTAAACTTGATAAACAAGTGTCTGCTGTTGTTAGATCCAGTTTTTACCAACTCCGCCTTATTTCTAAGGCCAGGCAGTATATCCCGCATAAAGACCTGGAAAAGCTCATCCATGCCTTTGTGAGTTCAAGGCTGGATTACTGCAATTCACTCTATTTTGGTCTCCACTCTGCTCTCCTTCATAGATTGCAGACTGTCCAAAATGCTGCAGCACGCATTCTAACCAAAACTAGGAAGTTTGCCCACATCACTCCCGTCCTAGCTGATTTGCACTGGCTGCCTGTGAAATACCGTATCCAATTTAAAATTCTGCTGATTACCTTTAAAATCACTAATAACACAGCACCGAGCTATCTTAAGGAACTCCTTAACTCATATGTTCCAGCTAGGGCTCTGAGAACATCTTCACAGTTGCTGTTGGTGCAGCCTAGATCTCGGCTGAAGTCTAGAGGTGACCGAGCGTTTGCCCTGGCTGCACCAGAGCTGTGGAACAACCTTCCGTTTGGCATCCGGGCGTCTGATTCTATTCAATCTTTTAAATCGCGACTTAAAACCTATTTGTTTAATCTTGCTTTTTCCACCGGTTAATGCCGGCCTTGTTGCATAGATTTATTCGATTAATTCTCCTACTATGCTTTTATTCGTGCTGTGTATGTCATATCCCCATTGTGTACTTGTGGCTTTCCCTGTGAACATAATTTTACCATTTTACATTTTTACATTTTTATGACCCTGATTTTTCCTTGTTTTATGTTAAGCACTTTGGCATACCGTTGGTTTTTAAATGTGCTCTATAAATAAAGATTGTTGTTGTTGTTGTTGTTGTTTTTGCACTGGTGTGTAGTCATGTTGGAACAGGAAGGGATCAAATGTTCCCAGAAAGTTGGGAGCAAGAAATTGTCCAAAACATCTTGATTTGCTGAAACATTAAGAGTTTCTTTTGCAGGAACTAAGGGGCCTGTAATATTCTGGGTGAGTGGCAGTGTTCTGCCACAGTGCTGTGGTCTCCACCTCTGGGCTGAGCCTTCGTCATCTCACCTGTTGTCCACACCTGGTGGTGATTCCAGGTGTGGATTCCATTTAACCAACTGCTAACCAACTTTTCCACGAACCTACAACTCACCCAGCAATTTTGTTGTCCGGGTGGAAATTGTGAGAAATTCGGGAGAATGGTCTACGTGGGCCGGGTACTCCGAAGAGCAAGAAGGGTGGAAATGCGAGGCTTGTGAAATGGGACGGTCTAGCCTCTGTCGCGCTGCTCACATTTCATACAGAACTGTTTGACAGAAATGAAGGAGAAAACATGTTTTTTGTTCGTTTGTTTTTGTTGGTTTTTTTTAGATGTTTTGATTAGTTGAGTATCTGAGGCTGAGACCACGGGACTGTACAAACATGATTGTTGGGCTTCATTTCTGTATCCAACTGTAACTTTAAGATTAGCTAGTAAATAACAGTTAGCTAATGTTACACATGAGACTAAAGTCATCTCACTTTGGTAATGTAAATACAATATGGCCAATATTTTTGTCAATAGAAAATTGTATTTTTTAGTCAGTATAAGCTTTTAATGACATAAGTTTATTTGTGATAGAATGCTGCATGATGATCTTTTTCTTGTTTAGAACTGATTGCTCTTTTCATTGCTCAGAACTGATTGTTCTTTATGAAACGTGTTCTGATATTTGTATCTGAATCTTTCCACAGCAATAGTAAGAAGTTGAACAAGCAGTTCTGACCTCGCACAGACACACAATCACATACGCACATGCTCATGTCACTGAACAAATGTTTTCATTTCAATTGTATAAATAAAGAACGCAGACGGTGACAGAGTGCGAGTCTGTGAGTGTCTCATGCGAGTACAAGCGCTCTGTGACCATCCTCGCGAGTAAAAACAACTGCAGTGTTTGTGTTTTCTAACTCAGGTGTCTCAGCTAAGTAGCCGCGGGGTGATTTTTAGAAATCCTCTGTCAATTTTATTTATTATTATATCAATTAAGATTTATTACAGCAGTGAGCTTGAACTCTGTGTCAAATACTGAGCTTCAGTAAAGATTCAAGTTTTTAAAGTATTTAAAATTTCTATCACTTTATATCTTTACTCAAAGACAAGTATCTTTTACAGTGTATATATAGATGTATTATACATATTGTTCTTCTAATATGTTAGCATTACTAAATCTTTCTGAATGCTTACAAATATGGGTGAAAAGAAAATTTACTGTTACTGTTTCTGATAGAATGAAGAGTAGACTGATATATGAAATATTCCTTTATTGGGTGAGAAAATCAGACCATGTCATAACTCCTTATGTCATACAGAATAGATATCAGAGCCCTAAACAGGCTGACTTCTGCTAAATGGGTCAAACTGGGCAGAAAGTATACAAACAGGCTTTGAGTGGTGTTTCCTTTAAGAAATAAACACTAATGCTGTGGCCCCCTGGCCGCTCCACCATGTGGGGTGGGTTGGCCCATGTCTGGATGTCCAGTCTGTGTCACCGAAGCTCTGGAGTGGCACCTGTCCACCACACTTCAGAGGTTGGAGTGGATGAGGATGGGTGTGCGGGTCTGTGCAGTTTCTCTGTGTGTATGTGCATGTGGCTAGGCCTGGGACTGAGGCTCACTGTGCCTTAGTCCCTCTTAGATGTTAGTATTGAGGGCGGGGGATTCCCCTCCCTGCTACTTCCCAGATCAGCTGTGGCCTCAGATCAGCTCTCTTGGGTGACGTGGACGGCCAAAGTCTCCTGGGTCTTTCCCTGTTTGCCTCTGACTCTCAGGGGGTTTTGGCATTATTGTAGTCTCACACTCTCATTTTTCAAGTACATTCTATGATAAAACACTTGCACACAGACACTCACATCAACTCTGTCTCTCTCTCGCACTGCATGCTGGGAGTTTGATGGTAGTGAGTTTGGTGGGTCTGAGTGAGAGTCTGTGAGTTTTTCATTAAATGCTTTTTTTCAGTTTTCTCGCTATGTATATTGTATGATCGTTTCATAGCTGTCTGTGATTCTGTAGTTTGTTTTTCAGTTTGACAGGGATGGCGTCCAGTAGGACAGAGTCAGGGTGGTGCCACAGCCGAGCACCACTGTCGAGCAGGTGTTGTTGGCTGTAGGTGAGCAGGTGGGACATGGAAACATTTCATACGCTTCACGTATGAATAAAGCGGTTGTCATATTTTTGAAAGAGCAGGGGTTTGTCAATCAGCTTATAGAGAGTGGCCTGTATTTAAATGATGAATTTATGCAGGTTTCACCCCTTGCAGTGCCCTCCACTCAGATCACGGTGTCGGGGGTGCCTCCGTTTAGTCCCAATGCGGCTTTGGATCAAGAACTGAAGCGCTTTGGGAAATTTGCAAGTGGCTTCCGTACAGTGAGTCTGGGCTGTAAGGACGCCAAGTTAAAGCATGTTCAGTCCCTTTGGAGGCAAGTGTTCATGTTTTTAGACTCCCCCACACAGACACTGGATGTCTCCTTCCGTGTCAGACATGAAGAAGGGTTCTACATGGTGTATGCTAGCAGAGGTGGGACCAAGTCATTGTTTTGCAAGTCTCAAGTAAGTCTCAAGTCTTTATCCTCAAGTCTCAAGTCACTGGTGTGAAAGTCCGAGTAAAGTCTGAAACTTTGAATTTCAAGTCCTTTCGAGTCTTTAAAAAAAAAAAAAGAATGTTGCAGTTATATGTTAAATGTAAATATTAGACCATGTGATTTTTAAATCTCTGTTTTTCTCAACACATGATGAAATAGTGAACTTAGAAAATATACGCAAATTGTGAAATTGCACCTCTATAAAATGCAGCTCAATTAAACTTAGCTCCAAGAATAATTTTCACCGACAATTCTGAGATAAGCTGCATGTTATTCTTGGATGCGCTTGTAGGACCGGCTTTAAAATAGCATGACAAAAATATCATACACATTAAAACCAAACAGTATCATCAACATAGCCTGATGAAGTCAGCTATCTCATCGTAGCAAAAGAGAAGCACCACCTACCGTTCTTTATGCAACTTCAACTGTCGGACAAAGTTGGAAGTTGTTCCATCTCTGTCTGTGATTCTCTTCTTGCATGTTTTGCATATTGCATTTCATTTTTTTGTTGACTACTTCATAGTTTGTGTACCTGAAAAAAATAACTCCTTGCAGCATTTTTGAGCAGTTTTTTTTCTTCTTAAAAATAAATCTGGTTAATTTGATTGGCTGTACTACAGCTCACGCACACATACGTACGGAGTGTGGTTTGAATAAATGAATGAATGAATTGAATTAATGGTGCACACTTTCTATATAATATGCATGTTAAATTTTAGATTTGGGGTGAAATATCAAGTCTTTTCAAGTAAACCGGTTCAAGTCCAATTCAAGTCCCAGGTCATTGGTGTAAAAGTCCAAGTCAAGTCACAAGTCATAAAATTAATGACTCGAATCTGACTCGAGTCCAAGTCATGTGACTCGAGTCCACACCTCTGTATGCTAGTCCCGGGAACATGAAATGTTTTGAGTGTGGAGATGTGGGTCATAAGAAAATAATGTGTCCTCACAGACAGCTTGCAGCAGGACCTGCTGTGAATGATAGTGGCGAGGGGATTAGTGGGCAGCAGGCACTAAACGGGGTGAGGCTGCTGTTGCCCCGCCTGAGGCTGTGCCTCCAGTGCGAGCTGAAGTCGGTTTTTCTCCCACAAATGCTACGGCTTTGGTGTGGAGTGAGGTAAGTGGTTGCATGACTACAACTAAGTCGAAAGAGAGGGTGGAGGCTGAACCTGCAGTCAGTACAGCACAGAATGGGGATGAAATGAGGAGATCAGAGTTGGATGTAGAGTGTGTTGTTGCCCCAGGAGAAGGAGGGGTGGAGGAGCAGCAGAGCAGGACACCTGATGGTTGTTACAGTATACACATTAAACTTCAGTAAAACTATGCAGTTCTGAAACGTAACTTTACCCTCAGCCAAACCGATTTGCTCAGTTGTAAATAAAACAGCGAAGTAAACGTGACCCGACAGACAAAACTTGAATGAATTAAGTCCAGTGTTTAACCACTGAGAGCTAAAACTCAGGTGAGGTTTCAAAGCTGTGTGCCGGTGACTGGACATCAGCCGCTGATAAAGTGG